>NC_136357.1:26680000-26912500 GCF_037039965.1 Doryrhamphus excisus
TAAGTAAGCGAGTCTTATTACAGCGCAGCTGCAAAAAAAGCACCCTTCCTTTCCCTGCCCGGCATTTTATACACTCGAGGCTCCTGTATGCCTACAAGTAAGCGAGTCTTATTACAGCGCAGCTGCAAAAAAAAGCACCCTTCCTTTCCCTGCCCGGCCTTTTATACACTCGAGGCTCCTGTATGCCTACAAGTAAGCGAGTCTTATTACAGTGCAGCTGCAAAAAAAGCACCCTTCCTTTCCCTGCCCGGCCTTTTATACACTTGAGGCTCCTGTATGCCTACAAGTAAGCGAGTCTTATTACAGCACAGCTGCAAAAAAAAGCACCCTTCCTTTCCCTGCCCGGCCTTTTATACACTTGAGGCTCCTGTATGCCTATAAGTAAGCGAGTCTTATTACAGCGCAGCTGCAAAAAAAGCACCCTTCCTTTCCCTGCCCGGCCTTTTATACACTGGAGGTTCCTGTATGCCTACAAGTAAGCGAGTCGGTACATCGTTATTGTCGAGCCCTGCATTATTTTCTCACATTCATGTGTCTGGAGCCACACACACACACACACACACACACACACACACACACACACACACACACACACGGATCCCAAGTTGCGTGCAGCCAGGCTCTCGTGAGCGCATTCACGCTATCATTCAGACTGCCTGAGACGTGCGGGTTCAAACCTATCAATTGAAGCGAACGCTTGAAAGGCACATTTAGCGTCCATTTTGGATGTCGGACAAAGTTCAAAGTGAAGCTCATTCATAAACAAATAAGGAAAATGGCAAAAACAGTGACATAACCGAGAAGTCTAGTTACTCAAAACTGATGAAAAGACAAAAAAAAAAAAAAAAAAAAAAAGGAAAACCGGTCAGCGAGTCTGCCAAGTTCCCAGGAATAACATTAAAGCCGTTGCAGAATTTTCTGGCGAGCGTTGCCTGTTTACCACATGTGACAACAATCTTTTTTTTTTATTCTTCTAGGCCCCGGCTACATTTTCAACAAAACATATAGCAAGTCTTCCAAAAGTGTGTTTGTGTGTGTGTGTGTGTGTTATGGTTTCTCAAGGCCGTTGCGGAACTTTTCATAGTTATGATCATATTTCAAAAATGCAAGCATGTTGCAAAACCACCACCAGTGATGCCACACATAGTCACACATGGTGGCAGTACCAGGAATGCTTTTCTGGAATTGGTGTTCCAGTTGAGGGAGAGGGAATTATTTACGTCATCTAATTTGGATAACCAAACTTTCTTTTTACTTCTTTTTGTGTGTTTTTTTTTTTTGTAATATCAAACAAGTTGTTTCATGAACAACGATACATTTTTTTAGTGTAATTAATGTTAATAATAACACTGTTTAACCCTCCTTTTACATTTTAATGCATAAAAAGACTCACATAACATTTGTTTATTGCGTTAAAGCTTTTAGACTTTGTCAGGAAACTCAATTTCAACAAAATAAAACCAAAAAAAAATATTTTTTACTACATTTTAAAATGGTCTGATTGAAATTATGACCACTGTATTGTTAGGGTCGGTTTCGACCCGGTTATGACTATATTATTATAACTTTTTCGACCTTTTCTTGACATTAATATATATGGGTCAAAATTCACCCGAACACCATAGATCAGGGGCCTCAAACTAGTGTCCTGCGGGCCGCAATTGGCCCGCGGGCCGCGTGTTTGAGACCCCTTGATATGAAAGTTTAATGTTAGTGCGGCCCGCGCAAGTTTGATATGGATGCTGTATGGTATCATGTACCCAGAAAAAATTATTACGTTTGATTAATGTTCATGTTAAAGGTTAAATAACTGTTAATAGTTATCCTCCCTATCCGTGTGGAAGTGGTAAGTTTTTGGCTATTTAAGTTTAAAGTTTTTGTTATGTCTACAGGGCTCTAATAATGCTTTGTTCATTTTAATCTGAAAAAAATAATTTGTCTACTCACCAACTATATGTGGTTTCTTAAGTTTTTATTATTTGCCGTTTTATTACTATTAATAATTGATTGATTTTCTTTATTCTTGTCATCGTGACAATAACAGGGGCTACTGTTATGGTCATACTCCAGCTGAAACTCAACTCTGAATCCCTGATGTCACTTCCTGTCCACATGTCTGGAAGACATTTATTGAAACACACATGAACATTAATCTATCTTAAATTTTTTTTAATTATTATTATTATTATTTATTTATTATTATTATATTTTTAAATTATTAATCATTAATCTGTCTTAAATGGCTTATTTTGTCTGATTATATCTACTATAATGGGTAATATGAGCGTAAAGGTGACTATAGGGGTGTTAGTTAATGTGTAGAGGGCTCTAATAATAGTACAAACCCTATTTAGAAAAAGCATGAACAGGTTTTCTATGCTTTAAGAAAATATTCCACGTATTAATTTTGAATCCTACATCGCAGAAATGGACTAATTAATGGTCTGGGACTAATTAACCGCTATAAACGAGAGATTGCTGTATTAAGGGTTGTCTCGAGTTCGATTTCAATTACATCTGAATATAAACGTAACTGCGTGGCAACAAGACCGTTATACATACCACCACGGGTGGATTGTTCCACTGCTCGTAGGTCCGTGCGGCGTATGGGTAGATGCGGTCGTTGATGATCTGGAGCGTTGTCAAGCCGATAGCCTTCATGGAGCTGAAGTACGCGTCCCAGAACCAACGTGCCTATGAAAAAAAAAAAAAAAAAAAAATGAAAGAGCGGTGGTAAACCAGCCAAAACAAACAACAAAAGACACAGAGAACTAACTTTATTAGAGCCCTCAATAGATGAAATAACACCCCTATAGTCACATTTCCATTTCTATCACCCAATATAGTAGATAAAATACCAAACATAAATAAGACAACACACTACAGTTTCCTTGTTTTTTTTGTTTTTTTTTCCTGAATAGTGTACTTTCGCTATTACATTACCTGATAGGAGACCAGGGTTCAATTCCACCCTCGGCCATCTCTGTGTGGAGTTTGCATGTTCTCCACCGTGCATGCGTGGGTTTTCTCCGGGTACTCCCACATTCCAAAAACATGCTAGGTTAATTAGCGACTCCAAATTGTCCATAGGTATGAATGTGAGTGTGAATGGTTGTTTGTCTATATGTGCCCCGTGATTGGCTGGCTTGCCCAAAGACCGCTAGGATAGGCTCCAGCACCCCCGCGGTAAAAAAAAATTATGAATGAATGTCTACTATATTGGCTGGTAGTAGAGTAACGGTGACTATAGGGGTGTTATTTCATGGCTAGAGGGCTCTGATACAAGGTCGTAAACAGTTTTTTTTTATACTGTAATGATGAAAATATGACTGCACGGTGGAAAGTGGTTAGCACACAGGCCTCACAGGGACTCCGGTTTCCTCCCACATTCCAAAAACATGCTAGGTTAATTAGCGACTCCAAATGTGAGTGTGAATGGTTGTTTGTCTATATGTGCCCTGTGATTGGCTGGCCACCAGTCCAGGGTGTACCCCGCCTCTTGCCGGAAGACAGCTGGGATAGGCTCCAGCACCCCCGCGACTCTCATGAGGATAAGCAGTAGAAAATGAATGTCTACAATATTGGCTGGTAGTAGTGTAACAGTGACTATAGGGGTGTTATTTCATGGCTAGAGGGCTCTGATACAAGGTCGTAAACAGTTTTTTTTATACTGTAATGATGAAAATATGGCTGCACGGTGGAAAGTGGTTAGCACACAGGCCTCACAGGGACTCCGGTTTCCTCCCACATTCCAAAAACATGCTAGGTTAATTAGCGACTCCAAATGTGAGTGTGAATGGTTGTTTGTCTATATGTGCCCTGTGATTGGCTGGCCACCAGTCCAGGGTGTACCCCGCCTCTTGCCGGAAGACAGCTGGGATAGGCTCCAGCACCCCCGCGACTCTCATGAGGATAAGCAGTAGAAAATGAATAAATTAATGTCTACAATAGTGGCTGGTAGTACAGTAACGGTGACTATAGGGGTGTTATTTCATGGCTAGAGGGCTCTGATACAGGCTCGTGAACAGGTTTTTTTATACTGTAATGATGAAAATATGGCTGCACGGTGGAAAGAGGTTAGCACACAGGCTCCAGCACCCCCCCCCCGCGAAACTCGTGAGGAAAAGCGGTAGAAAATGAATGAATGAATGAATGAATAAAACTGCCTTGGGAACCTTAGTGACAATTACTGACACCTAGTGGCCAATGTAAGAATACAGTACTACATTCACAATTAGGATGCCTTTTCACTTCCTGGTGGTTGTGTGTTGATTTCAAAAAGAAAAGATGGAGGCGGAGTTCTTATTAAAAAATGCACTTCTGCCACCTTGTGGTCGTGTCTTGGCTTCAAACTGCAGCAAACATGCTCTCTTCTATTATGGAGTTGCATCATCACCTGGTGTCTCTTGTGCAAACAAACGGAAAAATAACAAACAACCTTATTTTAACAGTCCAAAAGCCCCAATTACAACGGCACTCATTTGTAGTTCACCACTGGTCATAAATATAAATGAAGCCTTATATGAACAGCGTCGACCTTTAACCCCTGACTCCCTCAAACACCACGGATCAAATATCCTTTACAAAAAGAGTGTGTGTGTTTTTCTTCATGGAACTTTGAAGAATTTGGATAATGAATGGATAGATAATGTTTTCTGACAAGTGAGGGTCCATAATATAATGACGACTGGGAATCGAACATCTTTAAAACAATAAAATCCTTCAATTATATTATACTATAACAGTCTTTATTTCCTGAATATACGCATAAATACGTTATTGGGATTGAAGGGGACGTATTATGCTCATATTTTTGTTTTTTTTGCAATTTGTATTGAGTTGCGGACTCCTATAGAGCAGCTACACACCATAACCAGCACAGAAAGTTCTCTAGACCTTCTAGAATCTGCACCTATCCCAGCAGTACACCGGACAGTCCGAACGTTCTCAAGAAAAGAGGGTTACTTTTAGTGTCATGTAGTCATTAAAATTATTATTTTTTTCTCTACACAAAATAAGATGGAAAAATAAATAAACAAATCAATAATAAAGAAAATCAATCAGTAATAAATATAATAATAATAATAATAAAAACGGCAAATAATAAAAAACACATATAGTTGGTGGGTGGACAAATTATTTTTTTCTGATTAAAATGAACAAAGCATTATTAGAGCCCTGTAGACATGACAAAACACGACTATAGTCACATTTATACTTTTTTTATTTACAACATATTACGCAACTGCAGTGTCTTGAGACACATGCTAACTCGCAAACTAGAGAGCTAGCAACCTAAACGGTACCCTTCAAGTTTATTTCCTGTAAACTTAAATAGCCAAAAACTTACCACTTCCACACGGATAGGGAGGTTAACTATTAACAGTTATTTAAACCTTTAACATGAACATTAATCAAACGTAATAATTTTTTTCTGGGTACATGATACCATACAGCATCCATATCAAACTTTCATATCAAGGCGGGGGCCTCAAACTAGTGTCCTGCGGGCCACATTTGGCCCGCGGGCCGCGTGTTTGAGACCCCCTGGTTTAGATTGTCTAACGAGCAATCTTGACTGAAAATAAAGTTGACACTTTGACTGTTGTTGCAGAAATAAGCGAAATATGGCCGTCCTTTCCAACACTTGAGTGGTTTTGCGGTTCCGGTGTTGACCAAAAAATTGTGTCTAGTGACCAATTTATTTTGAAAACCACATGTCCGAGTGTTATGTGTTGCATCATATTCAAAGTCAAAAACGGGCTTTTATTTTTACAGAGCGATGAGGAGAATCCAAAAAGACTTTCTAATCTCAGGGGGGAGTGGAGAGGGTGGGGGGGGTGGGACGCCAACAGTTCATAAATCAGCCAGTGATGAAAGTTTTCTTTTCCGACTGGGAGGAGGTTGTAAGAAAACTGTGCGCGCCCGAGGGAATGACCCCATCTTTACTCCCCCACCGCTTGCAGGAATTGCGACGATCCGGGATGAAAAAAAAAAAAAAACAGAATCTGCATGTAACGCCTTCTAATCTTTGATAGTGAATAAATCGCCCTTTTTAGTCGACCCTTATTTAGAAATGAGCAAACCTCAAGATGCATTTAAAAGCAATCAAACTTGGGAGAAAATGGGGGGAAAAAGTGGGAAAAATACGAACGGATAACAAGCACTTTGCGATTCGAAATCATTAGAGCAAAAGGTCAAAGTCATGAGCAGGAAAACAGTTTGGAGTACAGAAGTCTTTGTTTAAGTCTGCTTGTCAAGCGTGTGACAGATGGACTGCGCCGACGGAGGAGCTCCCGAGAGCGGCGGCGAGAACCAAGCAATCATTAGCGATTTTGGACTTAATCAGAAACAGCCAAGAGGGGGGGGGGGGACCCAGTCAGCTGCTCGCCGTGGGAATAATGTTTGCCTGCGCTTAGCTTCTACCTTCTTCTAGTCACGCACGGGACAGACATGTTGTATGTTGAAATGTTTTATACAGTAAACCTCGGATATATCGGATTCAATTGTTCACACTGGTTTTGTCCGATATAAGCGAAATCCGTTATATGCGTATACCGGAAAATGTCTGTTTTACGCATATATCGGATTTATATCCGGTATATGCGTAAATCGGATTTTATCCGTTATAAAAAGGCACTTCCTTGACTATGTTTGCAATGTACCTGGACGCGCAGGCAACGCTGCAAATGACGTCGTATAGCGGCCTGTCACGATTCGGCCATCCGATATATGCGAGGGAAATTTAATGGAAATGCATTGGAACGGGACTGGAGATTTTGTCCGAAATAAAAAATCCGATATATGCAATGATTTTTTTATTGGAAATGCATTACAGAAAAATCGGTTCTTTTTTATCTGTCCGTTGTGAGCGAATTTCCGATATATCCGAGGTTTACTGTATATATATTACGCGCTAACACACACCGGTTTATACCAGTTTTAAAGTCGCTACATTACCCCCCCCCCCACCCTCCGCCTGTTCGCTTCAGGATCGATTTTAAGATTCTCTTACTGGTTTTTAAATGTCTTAACGGTTTTGCACCTTCTTATTTATCTGATCTGCTTTTACCGTATCAACTGGCCTTTTAACAATACCAAAACCCAGAACTAAAACCACTATGGCCCCCCCACCTGTGGAACAGCCTGCCGGAGAGCCTCAGGACTGCGGAGATTGTTGATATTTTAAAAAAAAAAAAAAAAAAAAAAAAAGATTAAAGACACACCTTTTTAATCAGGATTTTAACTAATATTTTTAAACTTTTCTTATGTTTTTATCTTTTTAGTCCTATTATTTTTATTATTATTTCAATGTTCCTTTTCCTTCGTCCGCCATCAGCACAGTGTCAAAGCATCGGCCTCCAGCGGAGAAATCGATCCATTTGTGCGCTAACGATGGATCCATCTCGGGTGCGGCGCTATCGATTGATCGTGCATATCCATCGTTAATCGCTCGTAATATATAAAATGCCAAGGAAACTTGTTTGTTTGTTTGTTAGACACCTGTCATCCACCTCTCTCTTTTTTTTTTTTTTTTTAATCGACTCTATAAGCTACAAAAAAAAAATATATATATATATATATATATATATATATAAATTAAAAATTAATTTCATTTAAAAGGCCTGTTGAGTCAATAATGGCTAGTTCTCCTCTCACCTTGCTCAGGGAATCCATTGATTCCATTGAATCAAGCAAGCCAATTCCAATGCAAAGCCAATTGAGCCCCCTGCTGGCTAAACCGATGAACAGCACATCATAGTAGTCAATGCTTATTCATTCATTCATTCATTTTCTACCGCGTTTTCCTCACGAGGGTCGCGGGGGGTGCTGGAGCCTATCCCAGCTGTCTTCGGGCGAGAGGCGGG
The DNA here is from genome assembly GCF_037039965.1 of Doryrhamphus excisus. Classification (NCBI taxonomy): domain Eukaryota; kingdom Metazoa; phylum Chordata; class Actinopteri; order Syngnathiformes; family Syngnathidae; genus Doryrhamphus; species Doryrhamphus excisus. The sequence goes on from NC_136357.1 coordinate 26,687,869, forward strand.
GTACACCCTGGACTGGTGGCCAGCCAATCACAGGGCACATATAGACAAACAACCATTCACACTCACATTCATACCTATGGACAATTTGGAGTCGCTAATTAACCTAGCATGTTTTTTGGGAATGTGGGAGGAAACCGGAGTGCCCGGCATGCAAACTTTACACAGAGATGGCCGAGGGTGGAATCGAACCCGGGTCTCCTAGCTGTGTGGCCTGCTCACTAACCACCAGTACAGACCGTACAGTCTGTCTACATCTTTTTTTCCCCCAAATTGTCAAAAATGTGATTTTGGAAGAACTGATTTGGAAGCAGACCTCACAGCTGGGAGACCAGGGTTCAATTCCACCCTCAGCCATCTCTGTGTGGAGTTTGCATGTTCTGTTCTAACCACTTGACCACCGTGCAGCCCATGACGGGAACAATAGTTCAAGTACCAACTGATATTGGTACTTGTTTGTATATTTCGGATTAGAGACCTGAGTTCGATTCCACCCTCGGCCATCTCTGTGTGGAGTTTGCATGTTCTGTTCTAACCACTCGGCTACCATGCAGCCCATGATGGGAACAATAGTTCAAGTACCAACTTATATTGGTACTTGTTTGTATATTTCGTATTAGAGACCCGAGTTCGATTTCACCCTCGGTCATCTCTGTGTGGAGTTTGCATGTTCTGTTCTAACCACTTGTCCACCGTGCAGCCCATGATGGGAACAATAGTTCAAGTACCAACTCATATTGGTACTTGTTTGTATATTTCGGATTAGAGACCCGAGTTCGATTCCACCCTCGGCCATCTCTGTGTGGAGTTTGCATGTTCTGTTCTAACCACTTCACCACCATGCAGCCCATGATGGGAACAATAGTTCAAGTACCAACTGATATTGGTACTTGTTTGTATATTTCGTATTAGAGACCCGAGTTCGATTCCACCCTCGGCCATCTCTGTGTGGAGTTTGCATGTTCTGTTCTAACCACTCGGCTACCATGCAGCCCATGATGGGAACAATAGTTCAAGTACCAACTGATATTGGTACTTGTTTGTATATTTCGTATTAGAGACCCGAGTTCGATTCCACCATTGGCCATCTGTGTGCAGTTTGCATGTTCTGTTGCATGTTCTGTTCTAACCACTTTTTTCCACCGTGCAGCCCATGATGGGAACAATAGTTCAAGTACCAACTCATATTGGTACTTGTTTGTATATTTTGTATTAGAGACCTGAGTTCGATTCCACCCTCGGCCATCTCTGTGTGGAGTTTGTATGTTCTGTTCTAACCACTTGACCACCGTGCAGCCCATGGTGGGAATAATAGTTCAAGTACCAACTCATATTGGTACTTGTTTGTATATTTCGGATTAAAGACCCGAGTTCGATTCCACCCTCGGTCATCTCTGTGTGGAGTTTGCATGTTCTGTTCTAACCACTTGTCCACCGTGCAGCCCATGATGGGAACAATAGTTCAAGTACCAACTCATATTGGTACTTGTTTGTATATTTCGGATTAGAGACCCGAGTTCGATTCCACCCTCGGCCATCTCTGTGTGGAGTTTGCATGTTCTGTTCTAACCACTTGACCACCGTGCAGCCCATGATGGGAACAATAGTTCAAGTACCAACTGATATTGGTACTTGTTTGTATATTTCGGATTAGAGACCCGAGTTCGATTCCACCCTCGGCCATCTCTGTGTGGAGTTTGCATGTTCTGTTCTAACCACTTGACCACCGTGCAGCCCATGATGGGAACAATAGTTCAAGTACCAACTCATATTGGTACTTGTTTGTATATTTTGTATTAGAGACCCAAGTTCGATTCCACCCTCAGCCATCTCTGTGTGGAGTTTGTATGTTCTGTTCTAACCACTTGACCACCGTGCAGCCCATGGTGGGAATAATAGTTCAAGTACCAACTGATATTGGTACTTGTTTGTATATTTCTTATTAGAGACCCGAGTTCAATTCCACCCTCGGTCATCTCTGTGTGGAGTTTGCATGTTCTGTTCTAACCACTTGACCACCGTGCAGCCCATGGTGGGAATAATAGTTCAAGTTTCCAACTTATATTGGTACTTGTTTGTATATTTCGTATTAGAGACCCGAGTTCGATTCCACCCTCGGCCATCTTTGTGTGGAGTTTGCATGTTCTGTTCTAACCACTCGACCACCGTGCAGCCCATGATGGGAACAATAGTTCAAGTTTCCAACTTATATTGGTACTTGTTTGTATATTTCGTATTAGAGACCCGAGTTCAATTCCACCCTCGGTCATCTCTGTGTGGAGTTTGCATGTTCTGTTCTAACCACTTGACCACCGTGCAGCCCATGATGGGAACAATAGTTCAAGTACCAACTGATATTGGTACTTGTTTTACTACGTACCTGTCGCTGCATCTCCTCCACTTGTCTGTGCGGAATACTCTTCAAGATGGTGTACATCTCGGAAAGCTTCTCCTCTGGAATAACCACAGATGCTCTGTGCAGGACAATGTGAGGAAAACAGCTTACTTACATACTAGCTAAACAACCATAAGAGGGTTACTGAATTAGACAGACCTTTTCCAGTCAAGAACCTCGGAGAAGGGAAGAATGTAGGAGTCCGCCAGGATGACCGGCACGCAGCCGGCTTGGAGAACATCACTGAGAGCGGCCTGACCCAAGCGTGCCCCCCTCAGGACCACACAAAAAGAGGATTCCTGCAGACACAGTCGGGAAGCAAAGACGGTTTTTTCCATCTTTCTTACTTATTATATTTTCATGTTTCGACGCCATCAACGCCATCAACGCCATCAACGCCTCACCTGCAGGATCTGCGGGTAGTCGTACACCTGACCCTTGCAGCAGCGCTTCCGAGCCGAGCCAGCTCCCTGGGAGAGGTTGCTGCACTTGTCCAGCAGGAGCAGCGCCTCACCGTTTTCTTCCTTCAAGCGTTCCAGTTCAGCCCGGTACTCTCGGTGAATGGCGGTTTGAGAGGACAGGATAAAGTAGCGGCGAGGCCTGGGGGAAGCGGAAAGGGCCATTGCAGGGGATTTTAAAGTCAAATATAGAGTCTTCCAATGATAACAAAATGACTGATACCGAGGTAAATGATAAACGTAAACAAGAGTTGTTTACGAGTTGTTTAAGCTGAACAAAAATCTTATTTTTAAAAAAGTCATAATATTATGACAAACAAAAGAAAATAAAGTTGCCATTTTTAGAAAATGTCTTAAAAGCTATCATGTTATGGGAATTAAGTCCTAATATTTTTTATTTTATTACTATTATTATTTAATTATATTTAGAAATAAAAATATTTAGAACTAAATCAAAAAAGCAAAAAAAAATTTTTTTTAATGCAATTTTACAAGAATAAATTGGAATATTAAGAAGAAAAAAATAGATACGTAATTGAGTTGAACAAAAATCTTATTTTTAAAAAGTCATAATATTATGACAAACAAAACAAAATAAAGTTGCCATTTTTAGAAAATGTCTTAAAAGCTATCATGTTATGGGAATGAAGTCCTAATATTTTTTTTTTATTATTATTATTATTATTTATTTAATTATATTTAGAAATAAAAACATATTTAGAACTAACTAAATCAAAAAGAGCAAAAAAAAATGCAATTTTACAAGAATAAACTTGGAATATTAAGAGGAAAAATAATAGACATGTAATCGAGTTGAACAAAAATCTTATTTTTAAAAAAGTCATAATATTATGACAAACAAAACAAAATAAAGTTGCCATTTTTAGAAAATGTCTTAAAACCTATCATGTTATGGGAATGAAGTCCTAATATTTTTTATTTTATTATTATTATTATTTATTTAATTATATTTAGAAATATAAATATTTAGAAAATCAAAAAGAGCAAAAAAAATGCAATTTTACAAGAATAAACTTGGAATATTATGAGGAAAAATAAAATATATGTATTTTATGTATATGTAAAGTTATATATGTAATGTGTATATGTATGATATGTAATTATATGATATCTTATATGAAATCTTATTTTTAAAAAGTCATAATATTATGACAAACAAAGGAAAATAATGTTGCCATTTTTAGAAAATGTCTTAAAAACTATCATGTTATGGGAATAAAGTCCTAATATCTTTTATTTTATTATTATTATTTTTTTATCTATTTATTTTATTATTATTATTAAATTATATTCAGAAATACAAATATTTAGAACTAACTAAACGAACTAAAAAGAGCAAAAAAAATAAAAATTTGCAATTTTACAAGAATAAACTTGGAATATTAAGAGGAAAAATAATAGACATGTAATCGAGTTGAACAAAAATCTTATTTTTAAAAAGTCATAATATTACAAAAGAAAATAAAGAAAACAAAAGAAAATAAAGTCTTAAAAGCATGTTGTGGGAATGAAGTCCTAATCTTTTTTATTTTATTATTATTATTATAATATTATATTTATTATATTTAGAAATAAAAATATTTAGAACTAACTAAATCATGACAAAGACTGAGGTGCAGTTTTTGTCTTGAGGTACTATATCACTTCTTTGGCATATCTACACGTGTTTCTTCACAAAATACCAAAGTGCCCCCCCCCCAAGGGAAAATGTTTGGACACCCCCCTGGTTTAAGCCCGAACAGATGTCTGTGATTTTTGATGCTCTTTAGTTTTTGTCCCGTCACGGAACAGAAGCATGGAAGTACCAGCAACGTGCGTGAAGGTTGAGCTCACCCCGGTTGTCTGTCAGGCAGCTCCACGTCCGCCGAGAGGGGGCTGTAAACTGGAATGCTGACATCATAACCCTGTCTGTAGGTCCAGGTCGAGAAACCGCCTCCTGCCAGCAGCGCTCTGAAAAAAAAAAAAAAAGCGCTAGGTTAGTGCATTGAAAAGACACCCAAACTAGCTAGCCATTCCCGCATAGTGACAGTATGAGTGATGATGTGTTTCTGCTATCCTGTTCAACTTAAAGACAAAATGGCAGCTGGTTCTGATCAGGACTCTCTGGATGAGCTCAGGAAATTCCTTACATCTGAATACATTGTTCAAGCGTCTCACATCAGCCATCAATTTGACTTGAATGAATAGGAAATCTATTTGTAGCCATTTGTAAATATATACTTCACCTTCTGGAAGTGATTTATTACACGCGCCGTTCCACTTAGGGCCCACGCATGAAGCGGCGACAATCAATCAATCATTCTTTAGCTTACCGGCCTTGAACCCTCACACTCCGTTATTGGAGCTCTATTTTTAAACACAACAGCCAACAGAGGACGCCGTTGGACCCGTGGCTACAGTTATTATTAGGAGGAGGCTGACGTCATTGCAGCAGTCCGATAAATAGGAAAACATTCATTTATCATATTGGTACGTGCTTATATGTTTTATAATGTATACCTCTGGAGTTTTAAGTTGCTGTGTGATGAATTTAGTGTTGTTCTAAGTAAGACAACACTGAGTCAGTCAGTCAGACTGTTATGTTGTTCCACTGTTATATATAATGAATTCCTGCTATTTCCAGTATTGTGTCTTGAAATAGGCCCACAGGACACTAGTTTGAGGCCCCCCGCCTTGATATGAAAGTTTAATGTTAGTGCGACCCGCGCAAGTTTGTAATGGATGCTGTATGGTATCATGTACCCAGAAAAAAACGTTTGATTAATGTTCATGTTAAAGGTTAAATAACTGTTAATAGTTATCCTCCCTATCCGTGTGGAAGTGGTAAGTTTTTGGCTATTTAAGTTTAAAAGGAAATAACTTGAAGGCTACCGTTTAGGTCGCTAGCTCTCTAGTTTGCGAGTTAGCATGTGTCTCAAGACCCTGCAGTTGCGCAATATGTTGTAAATCAGAGGTCTCAAACACGCGGCCCGCGGGCCAAATGTGGCCCGCAGGACCACTAGTTTGCGGCCCCCCGCCTTGATATAAAAGTTTAATGTTTGATATGGATGCTGTATGGTATCATGTACCCAGAAAAAATGATTACGTTTGATTAATGTTCATGTTAAAGGTTAAATAACTGTTAATAGTTATCCTCCCTATCCGTGTGGAAGTGGTAAGTTTTTGGCTATTTAAGTTTAAAAGGAAATAACTTGAAGGCTACCGTTTAGGTCGCTAGCTCTCTAGTTTGCGAGTTAGCATGTGTCTCAAGACCCTGCAGTTGCGCAATATGTTGTAAATAAAAAAAGTATAAATGTGACTATAGTCGTGTTTTGTCATGTCGACAGGGCTCTAATAATGCTTTGTTCATTTTAATCTGAAAAAAAAATTGTCTACCCACCAACTATATGTGGTTTCTTAAGTTTTTATTATTTGGTGTTTTATTATTATTATTATTATATTTATTTATAACTGATTTATTTTTTTATTCTTGATTTGTTTATTTATTTTTCATTTTATTTTGTGGAGAAAAATAAAAAACTAAGATATTTGAGAACAGTGGAATGTTTTATCAGAGCTTTTATTGTAGAAAATCGGAACCAAAGCAAAGTTGATTTATTTTTTAATAAATGCGTTGTTGTTTTTTTTGGAAAACTTGATGCGGCCCGCGTAAATTGAGTTTGAGACCCCTGGTCTAGAGTGATGACAAAGAAATCTTCACCGTGATGTATCTACCTGTCTCTGGGAACATCCAGGGCAGTGTTGTAGTCTGGGGGTCCGCCTGGCAACATGTTGAAAAGTAGGTGATTCATTCCTTTGTTCCACCTGAACAAAATGCACAACAGACCATTGATGCAATGACAGACATATCATAATAAATATTATAATAACGGTAATAATGGTTCCTCTTAAAAGCCAAAGCCGTGCCGCGGAGTTCTGGACTAAGTGTAAGCGGGAGAGAGAGAGAGAGAGAGACTTTTGGCTAATTCCAGAGTAAAGTGCATTACAGTAGTCCGGACTAAGGATTGACCGATACATCGGCCGGCCGATATTTGCGTTTTTTTTTCCCTTGTATCGGTATCAGCCGTTAAACTAATGAAATTAACAAATGAATAACACATAGTTCAGCAGTACTTGGAGACGACAACAACAACAACAACAACATTCACCTGGGTAGCATCGCTAGAGCTTGTGCAGTCTCTCTGATACGCAGAGAGTTCTGGTTGAGAACATCCGTCGACGGGATAAAAAGACAAGCCCTGTTGACGTCGTCGGTGTAGAAGTCACTATCCGATATGGCGCTGAGCAGGTCGTTGTATTCCCCCGACAGTCCCGTGCTGCTGATCGGAACCCCGAGTTCATCGACAAACCTCTGCAGCGGATAGATGTAAACCTACGCAAAAAAAAAAAAAAACACATCAACCACCACCGACAGATAAGAGTGAGTGTGAGCTGGTGTGGAAGTGGTTCTTACTTTAATTCGGTTCTTGGGATTGTAGCCGCATCTGTACACATCGAAACAAGTATGCATGCGACAGCTGAGGTCCCCTCTCTCGGGAATGGGACTGGTGACTGGGAGGCGCACCAGAGGAGCATCGTGAATGCTGCGCTTCTCCACGGTCCATTCGGCGGAGGATTCGATGGAGTGAGGCCAGAACTGGAACATACCGGTGGCGATGAGGCCAAGCAAGACCACGGAGAAGAGTGTGATGTAGTATATGCGGTGCTTGGTTTTCATCCGTGGGATGAGCGCTGGTCCACGGGAGCTGTATTTACCCGAGGCGTACATGTCTGCCTGCTTCCTGTCCACCCAGTCACTGTAAGGAGTCGACAGTAAGTTCCAAAAACAGCACTGAAACTTCTGGTTTTTGTGTGTTAAATTATTTGTGTCGCGGGCAAATATTAAACCAGCAGCGTGCTACAAATGGCCCCTGGGCTGCACTTTGGACACCCCTGACATTAGTGATGTGATAGCAATATATGTAATACACAACAACAGAAAAACAGAACAAAATCATGTGAAAATTGTATTTTAAGCAGTAAAAAATGAATTCAAGTAATTAGGAACTAGTATTTGAAACCTCAAATGACTTAAATTAAGTATCGAAAGTATCGGAAGTTATCGATATTTCAGTATCGATCTCCACATCACAACATTTTGAGAGAAAAAAAACACAGATTGATTGCAGAGATTTCCTGACATTCGCAAACATCTCAAACTAATACACTGCCAGCGTTGATATGACAAAAGTTGGAAAATTAAAATCATTACATACAAAAATGCCATGTGTGGTGCCATAGGAAATACCGAAATGTTATGGATTAAGCTAGCCTAGCAAACACAGCTAGCTACGTGAGCTAGCTTGTGAAAACGTTACAAATGATGGAATATAACAATAACTTCCAGCTTTCGTTTGCTGCCCTGGTATGTTTTACCTACCAAGACGTTTTCCAGGACCCAACGGGACACTCCGGTTTCAATTCATGGTAGCAGACGCATAGCTGAGATGCCACAACAGTCCAAACACCAGCTTTAGCCACCGGAAGTACTACCCGGATGTTGCTTTCGCTTCCCTGTCGTTTGTCGTAGGGGACGAATTTAATTTCATACGGTGTCTCCCTCTAGTGGCTAAAACTCCACATTTACCATTTTGTTCATGCAGCAGAAATTAGTTCCAAGGAGGACTAGATATATGTTTGTGAGATGTAGATACATAAAAGGTGCTAACACTGCTGTTGATGCGTTCATGTCAGAATAAAGATACGGAAGACTGTGTAGTGACGTCATAACAGGTTGTAGCTTGACATGATTTCACATGGGTTAAGTACGCTAAAAATGCTTAATTAAATAAATTTGTTACTCTGCTATTCAGACCGCGTTATGTTTTTTTTTACAGTAGCAAAAATGTATCAATCCAATTAGCATGCTCATTGAATTTTAATCAAGTGTAGTGCTTGGTTACCGGTACATAATTCACCCCGGAACGATCAATAGGGGAGTGGTTGCCACCCGGAGGGGTGGGCGCGTGGGCCAGGAGTTTTCCCCGCTTCTTCCTGTTGTGGTCACGTGGCAAAGAGTGAAAAGTTAATGTTTGTGAAGAAAATAAAGTTTTCTCCCAAATTCGACACTCCGCCTCAGACTCCAGTTCTTCGGCGCTTCACAAGCATTTATTTCCGGTACTAGCATGATAGCAGCTAGCATGTTGACATTATTATTATTAATAATAATACATTTTATTTGTATAGTACTTTTCAGCGTACTCAAAGACACTTTACAATGAAAAAAACAAAGTTGTGTAAAAAAAACAGGGTAGTAGACATTAAAATATAATATCCATACATTCATTCAGAGCTAAAATTACTGCTGTTTACAGTCATAACAGGTTGTAGCTTAACATGATGCACATGCCTTAATTACATTAAAAATGCTTAATTAAATAAATTTGTTACTTTGCTATTCATACCGCCTTATTTTTGACAATAAAAAAGCTAAATTGTTTTTTTTACGGTAGCAAAAAAAAGTTTATCACTTTGTATGCAGAGTCAAATTAGCATGCTAATTGAATTTCAATCAAGCATTTATTTCCGGTACTAGCATGTTAGCATGTTGACATTATTAATAATAATACATTTTACTTGTGTAGCGCTTTTCAGAGTACTCAAAGACACTTTACAGTTAAGCAAAAACAAAGTTGTGTAAAAAAAACAGAGTAGTAGACATTAAAATATAATATCCATACATTCATTCAGAGCTAAAAACAAGGCTACTAGCATGCTAAAATTAGCATATAAAATTTATTTGCTTTCTAACGTATAAACCTGCATGGACAGTGGTTTCATGTTAGCATTAATTACACAAAAAATGCTTAATTAAATAAATTTGTTACTTTGCTATTCATACCGCGTTATTTTTGACAATAAAAAGCTATTTTTTTTACAGCAGCAAAAGTTTATCACTTTGTATGCAGAGTCAAATTAGCATGCTAATTGAATTTCAATCAAGCATTTATTTTTGGTACTAGCATGCTAGCATGTTGACATTATTAATAATAATACATTTTATTTGTGTAGCGCTTTTCAGAATACTCAAAGACACTTTACAGTGAAGAAAAACAAAGTAGTAGACATTAAAATATAATATCCATACATTCATTCAGAGCTAAAAACAAGGCTACTAGCATGCTAAAATTAGCATATTAAATTTATTTGCTTTCTAACGTATAAACCTGCATGGACAGTGGTTTCATGTTAGCATTAATTACACTAAAAATGCTTAATTAAATAAATTTGTTACTTTGCTATTCATACCGCGTTATTTTTGACAATAAAAAAGCTATTTTTTTTACAGCAGCAAAAGTTTATCACTTTGTATGCAGAGTCAAATTAGCATGCTAATTGAATTTCAATCAAGAAAATAAACATCATTCAGAGCTAAAAACAAGGCTACTAGCATGCTAAAATTAGCATATTAAATTTATTTGCTTTCTAACGTATAAACCTGCATGAACAGTGGTTTCGTGTTAGGTGTTAGCATGTTAGATTTTTTTTCCCCCAGGAGTTACATTAGCACTTTTATCCACCATGCTCGACGTCAACATGCTAACAGTTAGCATGCTAATTACATCGTCAAATTTGTGAATTTCTCTTAAATGATGAATGAAGTATTTATCAATATTTGCTAAACGTGGAAAAAAAATACAAGCGAAATAGACAGCATAATTTTCATGGTTTGTAATTTATTCCATCACAGGCAAGTTTAATAAGGGTAGGGATCACATACATTCTCATTAGGGGACAGGAAAGGAAGGAAGGAAGCAAACCAGGTAAACATGGACACTACATATTTGGAAATATCCCTCTCATATTATAGACCAATTTGCAATTTAGCCCATAATTTAAATAAATAAATTTCATAAACTGAACTATTTCCCGTACTATAGTATATCAATACTGATATTTTAAATATAGAGATATGTTTCTTTTTTTTTTTTTTAATATAGTTATTCTCTACATATCGGAATCCATTATTTGTGTTAGACATTGCATAAATAATTACACACAGAGCATGGTGCTGTACACATACAGTGCTTAAGACTGGCTGCAAGCTAAACTACTGAACCAAAGTGTGTATGTTTTTTTTGTGTTTGTGTGTGTGTGTGTGTGTGTGAAAGACAGAAGCGGGATATTATCTGTGCGTTGTGTCAGTCTCGAAAAACTGGCAAAAAAAAAAAAAAGTAACAACTCCCGCTTCTTGACTCCAGGCTCATTGGCGACAAAAAAAGTCATTCTCCAGAATGTCTCACCACTTTGGAACATCAGTAAAAAAAAAAAAAAAAAAAAAAATGTCATGGCAGAATGTGTAATACTTCTCCGACATACACAATTCTTATACCGGGAACGTTTACAAAAATAAAAAAAAAATTCCAGAACAACTGGAAAAAAAAAACAATCTGCTGCAATAGCAATGAGAATAATAACAATACCATCAAATACAGCAATAGAAGTGAAAGCATTCATGGTAATAAATAATGCAATTCGTGATCCAACTGTTAACCCGCGGAAATATGGAAGATTGCGTATGGAATTGACACCGGCTTTATTTATCCACACCGTCCGACGAACGAGGCGAACCAGATTAAAGGGTAGCAAACACCTGACCTGTCCATCATATCTGAGAGCACCTTTGAGTACCAGAAGAAACACATCCGGCGACCGTATGGAGGATGCACGGTCGGGGGGTGGGGGGGTTCCACGTTTTGCATTAATTCCTTCGATATGATGATATTATCGTGGTTGTAAAACTCGACGCTGGGAGAGAAAGAGAAGGTTATTGCGGGCCAGAATGTTGACGGGGAAAGCCGTGGAGAGTCAAGCCGACGTCTTTCCTGTGGGTGGGTAACAGTCTACACGGGGGGGGGGACGAGTGTGGGGGGAAAAGGTGATAATAAACATAGCTTGTCGTGTTTAAATAAAGCAATCAACATATACAAAAAAAAAGTACATCCCAGGAATACATTTGGCAATATCACTGTCGTAAAATAATTTGGCAAAAGAGGCCGTCAATCCCAGGGCTGTGTCTCAACTCGTGCACTTTGCGTACTTACTCGTCGCATTTTGAGTGCATAAGTGTGCTCAAGTGTGCGAGTGCACGGGTGCTGATCAACTCAACGCGGCCCGAATGGTGAGCGAGTAGTGGCGGGAAAATGGCTGGTCACTTTGTAGGCGGAGTCCAATTAGCATGCTAATAGAATTTTAATCAATCACATGACTTGACTAGTTTCAGGTATTAAGTGTTTTAGTTTTTCGAGTTTTAAGTCGAGTATCTGAACACATCCTGCATTAGCCTCTGAGCGACAAATGTTTATCACTTTGTATACCGAGTCCAATTAGCATGCTAATAGAATTTTAATCAAGCATTTATGTCTGGTCACATGACTTGACTAGTTTCAGGTATTACTTTTTTTAGTTTTTCGAGTTTTAAGTCGAGTACCTGAACACATCCTGCCTCTCAGCGACAAATGTTTATCACTTTGTATACGGAGTCCAATTAGCATGCTAATAGAATTTTAATCAAGCATTTATGTCTGGTCACATGACTTGACTAGTTTCAGGTATTATTTTTTTAGTTTTTCGAGTTTTAAGTCGAGTATCTGAACACATCCTGCATTAGCCTCTGAGCGACAAATGTTTATCACTTTGTATACCGAGTCCAATTAGCATGCTAATAGAATTTTAATCAAGCATTTATGTCTGGTCACATGACTTGATTAGTTTCAGGTATTACGTTTTTTAGTTTTTCAAGTTTTAAGTCGAGTATCTGAACACATCCTGCCTCTCAGCGACAAATGTTCATCACTTTGTATGCAGAGTCCAATTAGCATGCTAATAGAATTTTAATCAAGCATTTATGTCTGGTCACATGACTTGACTAGTTTCAGGTATTACGTTTTATAGCTTTTCGAGTTTTTTTAAGTCGAGTATCTGAACACATCCTGCATTAGCCTCTGAGCGACAAATGTTTATCACTTTGTATACGGAGTCCAATTAGCATGCTAATAGAATTTTAATCAAGCATTTATGTCTGGTCACATGACTTGACTAGTTTCAGGTATTACTTTTTTTAGTTTTTCAAGTTTTAAGTCGAGTATCTGAACACATCCTGCCTCTCAGCGACAAATGTTCATCACTTTGTATGCAGAGTCCAATTAGCATGCTAATAGAATTTTAATCAAGCATTTATGTCTGGTCACATGACTTGACTAGTTTCAGGTATTACGTTTTATAGCCTTTCGAGTTTTTTAAGTCGAGTATCTGAACACATCCTGCATTGGCCTCTGAGCGACAAATGTTTATCACTTTGTATACCGAGTCCAATTAGCATGCTAATAGAATTTTAATCAAGCATTTATGTCTGGTCACATGACTTGACTAGCTTCAGGTATTACGTTTTATAGCTTTTTGAGTTTTTTTAAGTCGAGTATCTGAACATATCCTGCATTGGCCTATCATTTTGTATGCGGAGTCCAATTAGCATGCTAATTGAATTTTAATCAAGCATTTAATTTCCAGTGCCCTGTGATTGGCTGGCGACCAGTCCAGGGTATACCCTGCCTCTCGCCCGTAGACAGCTGGGATAGGCTCCAGCATCCCCAGCGACCCTCGTGAGGATAAGCGGTAGAAAAATAAATGAATTAATAAATTTATTTCCGCCACTAGCATGCTAACAGTTAGCATGTTGACATTACTAGCATGCTAAAATTACCATATTAGATTTATTTGCTTTTTTTTTTTAAGTATAAACCTGCGTACACAGTGGTTTTGTGTTAGGTGTTAGCATGTTAGCATGTTAACAGTTTTTTTTCCCCAGGTGTTACATTGACAAACATTGCCGGAGGAAGCCATTCTTGGATGTCTCCCCAACAAACTGGCTCAGGATGCCCCCATCGGACGGGACGCCTCCCTGGGGACGCGTTCAGGGCCTGTTTGACCGGGTACATGTTGGAGAGACTATGTATCCCAACTGGCCTGGGACCGCCTCGGGATCTGCTGGGAAGAGCTGGAAGATGGATAGTAATTCATTTACATCCAGGCTGGTCAGGAAGCCCGTCTTGGATATAAGACTGAAAGCTCGGTGCAAGAGCCAATCTATTGATCCCATTTGAGGAGGCGGCCGGTCCAGGCGGGAAAAACTGGCTCTGTCAAATGATTATTGTTCGAATACGATGGGAGTTTTTGCGTCCTTGTTAGCTTCCCTCGTCGTGAGTGAATAACGTCAGTTAAAAATGGACGGAGAGTGAAAGTTAGCGAAGGTAGCTCATGAGAAATCCAAATTAAATGACGATTTTCGGGGGGGGGGGGGTGGGGGGGTCAACTTTTATGACGACCAAATTGCTACCGAGACTGCATAGTCTACATCGGGAAGCGTACGATTTGAGACACAGCCCCCCCATAGAGTGTCTCTAAAAAAAAAAAATACAAAATAAATATCATGCATTATAAATAGAAACCAAAAAAGTTTAAAAAAAAAAAAAAAAACATCCATAAGCGTCTAATAACTTTTTTTTTTATCACAATCACTAAATGTTTAAGACACGTGACTTGAACCACACACACACACACAATCTCTTTTCTCAACACCTAACTCTAAATAAAGACCTGAGGAACATTGTGTCACGTCACAATGACTGACATATGTCCATCTTCACATTCCTGATTGAAGAGTATAAAAAAAAAAAAATTAACGAGAAAAAAAAAAAAAAATTATAATATTCCGAAGCTGCTGAGGGTGGCGGAAGTATTCGAGTACATCGAATTTCGAGATGCGCCTATGAAAAGTGTGTCTCCTTCTACAGTGTTTGAATCCCTGCTTGGAATAAGGTAACTAACTCTTGAACATAAGCCGAGACGACTCACGACTCACGACTCACGACTCGTTTGTTTTTGTGTCGCTACAGTTGTTGGTTTTTCCACCCCAAAAAAAAAGCAGCACAGCCCCCCCCCCCCCGGCATGCAGAGAGGTATTTTTTTTTTTTGCAGTCATTGCAATAGTGTGAAAATGCTATAAACATAATTCAAGTCAGGGGGGGGGCAGGGGGGGGGGGGGGCACCTGAAGAATGGGAATTTTTTTTTTTGAGTCTCTGATGAGTGACTACATTCCATTGCATGCATGTATTGTGATATGTTTTTAAATCCGGAAATGGGGGTGGGGGGGGGGAGATGGGGTGGGGGTGGGGGGGCTGCAGCTCTTCATTGCGGGGTCGCTTACTACACCATGGAGGACAGAGTGTTCTCCTCGGGACAGTGGATGGGGGTGGATGTTCGTAGCGAGTGCATGGCGGGTGGGACCCCCTCCCCGGGTGAAAGGTCATTGAGTTCTTCGGACGACGAAAGCGGGAACGAAGGTGACAAGGAGATACCGGAGGAAGGATCCGCCGATCCGGCAAAAGTGCGTGGAGGCTTCGGGACCAGGTTGGGTTCCAACGTGGCCCTGGCAAGAAGTTTATCATCCGGTCCGTCGGGTAAAGACTCGACATGGCCGCCGAGGGAACCCCGTCCCGACTCGGATTCCCCGTCGGAGAGATCCAACGGCGGTGAGCTGCTTCCGTCTAACCGGAATAGAGAATCCAAGTACTGGGCGAATTCCAGCACCGTTCGGCTGGGGTTTCCGTTGGATAATTGCGGCGGAGGAGGAGAAGAAGAAGTAACTTTTCCGGTTTCTGTGCAGAATTCCCACTGATCCTTGTCTTTTGACGCAATCTGCGGACTCAGCGGAGCGTCGGGAGTGCTACCCGGACTGTAGATTCCAGGCATCTGTTCCACATCGAGAGCGATTCTGGGATAGGTGTTCTGAGCGGAATAGCGAGGCGTGGCTGGGGACAACTGCATGGTGTATTCCGGTTTGGAAGCAGGTTCTAACGGCGTAAAGAACGGGCTGATTTCTCCCAAGTGTTCCGGTGTGGCCGTGCAGAGACAGTCGGCGGCGAGAAGTTCGGTACGAGAACTGAGAGACGGGTTCTCTTCCGGAATGGTGGCATCCAAAGGAAACGGGAGGCTACTGAGCATCGGGGAACCTTTAAGAGCGGCGGAAGAGCGACGGGAATCCAGACTGTAGACCGATTCGGCGTCTGATAAGCTTTCCATGACGGCCAGTGGAGCTTTGCGGTCTCTAAGTTCTACGGTTAGGCGTTCTCGCGCTCCACGCAACACTACGGGGACCGGAGGAGGAGGACACTCGGAGAAACCATCCAGAGAGATTTCTGACTGGGCGCAGGAACTACAGGAGAAGGAGGAGAAAGGAGAGTAGTGACAGGGGAGTGGGATGGTCATGAAGAAGATATCTACTGTACCGGGGGGGTTGGGGGGGGGGGTGGACAGGAATTAAACATATGGACAAAAGACCTGGGACGCATCCACCGCTCAATCCGGGATGAGACCAGCTTTCCATGGATATAAACGTTTATGTTCAAGGTCACAGAGACATTATTTTAGAGCTTATATAACGTAAATAACCATATGAAACTGCTAATGCTAATCGTGAATTTTTAATGTAAATTAGCATGGAGCTAGCGTGTTTGCTTAAATGCATTCATGATAATGTCACATCGAAATTATTTTGTAATTTAAGCAACTGAAATCACCATATCAAATCGCTAATGCTAATCGCTAACGAGTGGATGGGATTTTCAATGTAAATTAGCATTGAGCTAGCGTATTTGCTTAAATGCATTTCATTTATGTTAAACAGCACAAACACAATTATTTTGAGACTTATGTAACTTAAATCACCGTCACAAATCGCTAATGCTAATTGCGAAGGAAATGGGATTTTCAATGTAAATTAGCATTGTGCTAGCGTATTTGCTTAAATGCATTCATGATGAACATCACAAAAAAAAATATTTTGTATATTTATGTAACTTAAATCACCATATCAAATTGCTAATGCTAATCGCAAACGAGTAGATTGGATTTTTCATGTAAATTAGCATCGAGCTAGCATATTTGCTTAAATGCATTCATGATGAACATCACAAAAAAAATTATTTTGTATATTTATGTAACTTAAATCACCATATGAAATTGCTAATGCTAATCGCAAACGAGTGGATGGGATTTTCAATGTAAATTAGCATTGAGCTAGCGTGTTTGCTTAAATGCATTCATGATAATGTCACATCGAAATTATTTTGTAATTTAAGCAACTGAAATCACCATATCAAATCGCTAATGCTAATCGCTAACGAGTAGATGGGATTTTCAATGTAAATTAGCATTGAGCTAGCGTATTTGCTTAAATGCATTTCATTTATGTTAAACAGCACAAACACAATTATTTTGAGAATTATGTAACTTAAATCACCGTCACGAATCGCTAATGCTAATTGCGAAGGAAATGGGATTTTCAATGTAAATTAGCATTGTGCTAGCGTATTTGCTTAAATGCATTCATGATGAACATCACAAAAAAAAATTATTTTGTATATTTATGTAACTTAAATCACCATATCAAATTGCTAATGCTAATCGCAAACGAGTAGATTGGATTTTTAATGTAAATTAGCATTGAGCTAGCGTATTTGCTTAAATGCATTCATGATAATGTCACATAGAAATTATTTTGTCATTTATACAACTGAAATCACCATATCAAATTGCTAATGCTAATCGCTAACGAGATGGGATTTTCAAGGTAAATTAGCATTGTGCTAGCATATGTGTTTAAATGCATTTCATTGATGTTAAACATCATAAAGAAATTATTTTCTAACTTATGTAACTTAAATCAGCGCACTAGAATGCAAATGCTAATCGTGAGCGAGCGGATGGGATTTTCAATGTAAATTAGCATCGAGCTAGTGCATTGGTTTGAATGCATTTATGATGAATGTCACATAGAAATTATTTTGTCATTTATGCAACCGAAATCACCATAACAAATTGCTAATGCTAATCGCAAACGAGATGGGATTTTCAGTGTAAATTAGCATTGTGTTAGCATATGTGTTTAAATAACTTAACCCACCATCACAAATCGCTAATGCTAACCGTGAGCTAATGCTAACCGTGATAATGTCAGATAGAAATTATTTTGCAATTTAAGCAACTAAAATCACCATATCAAATTGCTAATGCTAATCGCGAACGAGATGGGATTTTTAATGTAATTTAGCATTGAGCTAGCGTATTTGCTTAAATGCATTTCATTTATGTTAAACATCATAAAAAAATTATTTTCTAACTTATGTAACTTAAATCACCGCACTAGAATGCAAATGCTAATCGTGAGCGAGCGGATGGGATTTTCAATGTAAATTAGCATCGAGCTAGCGCATTGGTTTGAATGCATTTATGATGAATGTCACATAGAAATTATTTTGTCATTTATGCAACCGAAATCACCATAACAAATTGCTAATGCTAATCGCAAACGAGATGGGATTTTCAATGTAAATTAGCATTGTGTTAGCATATGTGTTTAAATAACTTAACCCACCATCACAAATCGCTAATGCTAACCGTGAGCTAATGCTAGCCGTGATAATGTCAGATAGAAATTATTTTGCAATTTAAGCAACTAAAATCACCATATCAAATTGCTAATGCTAATCGCGAACGAGATGGGATTTTTAATGTAATTTAGCATTGAGCTAGCGTATTTGCTTAAATGCATTTCATTTATGTTAAACATCATAAAAAAATTATTTTCTAACTTATGTAACTTAAATCACAGCACTAGAGTGCAAATGCTAATCGTGAGCGAGCGGATGGGATTTTCAATGTAAATTAGCATCGAGCTAGCGCATTGGTTTGAATGCATTTATGATGAATGTCACATAGAAATTATTTTGTCATTTATGCAACCGAAATCACCATAACAAATTGCTAATGCTAATCGCAAACGAGATGGGATTTTCAATGTAAATTAGCATTGTGTTAGCATATGTGTTTAAATAACTTAACCCACCATCACAAATCGCTAATGCTAACCGTGAGCGAGTGGATGGGATTTTCAATGTAAATTAGCATTGTGCTAGCATATGTGTTTAAATGCATTTCATTGATGTTAAACATCATAAAGAAATTATTTTCTAACTTATGTAACTTAAATCACCGCACTAGAATGCAAATGCTAATCGTGAGCGAGCGGATGGGATTTTCAATGTAAATTAGCATCGAGCTAGCGCATTGGTTTGAATGCATTAATGATGAATGTCACATAGAAATTATTTTGTCATTTATGCAACCGAAATCACCATAACAAATTGCTAATGCTAATCGCAAACGAGATGGGATTTTCAGTGTAAATTAGCATTGTGCTAGCATATGTGTTTAAATAACTTAACCCACCATCACAAATCACTAATGCTAACCGTGAGCTAATGCTAACCATGATAATGTCAGATAGAAATTATTTTGCAATTTAAGCAACTAAAATCACCATATCAAATTGCTAATGCTAATCGCGAACGAGATGGGATTTTTAATGTAATTTAGCATTGAGCTAGCGTATTTGCTTAAATGCATTTCATTTATGTTAAACATCATAAAAAAATTATTTTCTAACTTATGTAACTTAAATCACCACACTAGAATGCAAATGCTAATCGTGAGCGAGCGGATGGGATTTTCAATGTAAATTAGCATCGAGCTAGCGCATTGGTTTGAATGCATTTATGATGAATGTCACATAGAAATTATTTTGTCATTTATGCAACTGAAATCACCATAACAAATTGCTAATGCTAATCGCAAACGAGATGGGATTTTCAGTGTAAATTAGCATTGTGCTAGCATATGTGTTTAAATACTTTAACCCACCATCACAAATCGCTAATGCTAACCGTGAGCGAGTGGATGGGATTTTCAATGTAAATTAGCATTGTGCTAGCATATGTGTTTAAATGCATTTCATTGATGTTAAACATCATAAAGAAATTATTTTCTAACTTATGTAACTTAAATCACCGCACTAGAATGCAAATGCTAATCGTGAGCGAGCGGATGGGATTTTCAATGTAAATTAGCATCGAGCTAGCGCATTGGTTTGAATGCATTTATGATGAATGTCACATAGAAATTATTTTGTCATTTATGCAACCGAAATCACCATAACAAATTGCTAATGCTAATCGCAAACGAGATGGGATTTTCAGTGTAAATTAGCATTGTGCTAGCATATGTGTTTAAATAACTTAACCCACCATCACAAATCGCTAATGCTAACCGTGAGCTAATGCTAACCGTGATAATGTCAGATAGAAATTATTTTGCAATTTAAGCAACTAAAATCACCATATCAAATTGCTAATGCTAATCGCGAACGAGATGGGATTTTTAATGTAAATTAGCATTGAGCTAGCGTATTTGCTTAAATGCATTTCATTTATGTTAAACATCATAAAAAAATTATTTTCTAACTTATGTAACTTATATCACCGCACTAGAATGCAAATGCTAATCGTGAGCGAGCGGATGGGATTTTCAATGTAAATTAGCATCGAGCTAGCGCATTGGTTTGAATGCATTTATGATGAATGTCACATAGAAATTATTTTGTCATTTATGCAACCGAAATCACCATAACAAATTGCTAATGCTAATCGCAAACGAGATGGGATTTTCAATGTAAATTAGCATTGTGTTAGCATATGTGTTTAAATAACTTAACCCACCATCACAAATCGCTAATGCTAACCGTGAGCTAATGCTAACCGTGATAATGTCAGATAGAAATTATTTTGCAATTTAAGCAACTAAAATCACCATATCAAATTGCTAATGCTAATCGCGAACGAGATGGGATTTTTAATGTAATTTAGCATTGAGCTAGCGTATTTGCTTAAATGCATTTCATTTATGTTAAACATCATAAAAAAATTATTTTCTAACTTATGTAACTTAAATCACCGCACTAGAATGCAAATGCTAATCGTGAGCGAGCGGATGGGATTTTCAATGTAAATTAGCATCGAGCTAGCGCATTGGTTTGAATGCATTTATGATGAATGTCACATAGAAATTATTTTGTCATTTATGCAACCGAAATCACCATAACAAATTGCTAATGCTAATCGCAAACGAGATGGGATTTTCAATGTAAATTAGCATTGTGTTAGCATATGTGTTTAAATAACTTAACCCACCATCACAAATCGCTAATGCTAACCGTGAGCGAGTGGATGGGATTTTCAATGTAAATTAGCATTGTGCTAGCATATGTGTTTAAATAACTTAACCCACCATCACAAATCGCTAATGCTAACCGTGAGCGAGTGGATGGGATTTTCAATGTAAATTAGCATTGAGCTAGCGTATTTGCTTAAATGCATTTCACTGATGTTAAACATCACAAAGAAATTATTTTCTAACTTATGTAACTTAAATCACCGCACTAGAATGCAAAATGCTAATCGTGAGCGAGCGGATGGGATTTTCAATGTAAATTAGCATCGAGCTAGCGCATTGGTTTGAATGCATTTATTAGAGAACTGAATTTGCGTTGAACATGCGTCCAAAACTTTTGTCCATATGGGTGCAGTGACTATTGATTCAGTAAACACCAGAGACAGGGGGGTTTGGGGGGGGGGGGGTTAGGAGGCGGGACATCAGAAGTCCAATCCCGGTGCAGGAAACATAGCATCTCTATCAGAACATAGACTTTGGACAGGGACTAAAAACGTAGAGGGAAGTCTATACTACCGTACGTTGCAACTGCTCTGTGGCGTGCATGCGTGCATGAGAGAGGGGTGCACATGACGACAAGTTAGTGATGGCATGCTTTCTTACCGTGATAATGTTTTTTGGCTTTTTTTGTTTTGTTTTGTTAAACAAACATAACAGACAGAAATTACAAAAAAAAGTTTGAGAAAACAAAAAGATAAGACGTTAGAAGCAGTGGTTATGTGGATGTCAGAAAGACTTCACCCATTTCCACTTTATTGCTAAAAATATATTTCACATGCATTATTTTTTTAACTAGAGGCTTTTGGGATATATATATATATATTTTTTTTTTTTTAAATATTTTTTTTAATACACTTTTTTTTTCAATTCAGAAAAAATCTGCACAAGGCTGCATGTGTACAGGTATACAATGGTGTGAAAACAACCCTGATTTTTTTTAATGTTTTGCTTATTTGTCACACTTAAATGTTTCAGATCATCAAATTTATTATAAATATTTATTTATTATAAAATATTA
Organism: Doryrhamphus excisus; assembly: GCF_037039965.1. Lineage (NCBI taxonomy): Eukaryota > Metazoa > Chordata > Actinopteri > Syngnathiformes > Syngnathidae > Doryrhamphus > Doryrhamphus excisus. The sequence goes on from NC_136357.1 coordinate 26,709,921, forward strand.
ATTATTATTTATTTAATTTTATATTAATTTTACGATCAATTAATATCATGTTTTGCTTATTTGTCACACTTAAATGTTTCAGATCATCAAATTTATTAAAATATGTGTTATTATATATTATATAAATATGAATTATTTATTTATAAAATATGTATTTTTTTTATTAATTATTATTATAATTATTATTTATTTAATTTGATATTAATTTTACTGTCGATTATATGATGTTTTGCTTATTTGTCGCACTTAAATGTTTCAGATCATCAAATTTCTTATATTTATGTATTTATAAAAATATTTATTATTATTATTAGTTGTTATTAGAATTACTAAATTTTATATTAATTTTACTATCAATTAATATCATGTTTTGCTTATTTGTCACACTTAAATGTTTCAGATCATCAATTTTTAAAAAATATTTATTTTTATATATTATATAAATATGTATTATTTATTTATAAAAATATTTATTTTATTAATTATTATTATAATTATTATTTATTTAATTTGACATTAATTTTACTATCAATTAATATCATGTTTTACTTATTTGTCACACTTAAATGTTTCAGATCATCAAATGTATTAAAAATATGTATTATATAGTATGTAAATATTTATTTATAAAATATTTATTATTATTGATTATTATAATTATTATTTATTTAACTTGATATTAATTTTACTATCAATTAATATCATGTTTTACTTATTTGTCACACTTTGTTTCAGATCGTCAAATGTATATTTTTTTATTATATATAAAAATATGTATTTATTTATAAAATATGTATGTATTATGAATTATTATAATTATTATTTATTTAATTTTATATTTTAATATTTATTCATGTAATTTAATTTCTAAAAAAAATAGTATTACTACAGGAGAAAAGGTTTTTTAGAAAAGGTTCTAAAACATTTCTAACGCTTTAGGACTCCAGCAACCCACAGTGAGAGCCATTATCTACAAATGGCGAAAACATGGAACAAGTGGTGAACCTTCCCAGGAGTTAGCCGGTCAACCAAAAATGACCCCAAGAGTGCAGCGACGACTCATCCGACAGGTCACAAAAGACCCCACAACAACAACCAAAGAAGTGCAGGAGGCCTCACTTGCCTCAGTTAAGGCCCGGCCGGGTTCATGACTCAAAGAGCATTTGAATGGGTGTGTGTCCCATTACAGTAAAATATGGTGGTGGTAGTGTAATGGTCTAGGGCTGGTTTGTGATAAATGGAAGCGTTTTGTGTTCAGTTGTGTTGTCACTGACTAATATTTACATTTGTTACATTATCTGAAACATTTAAGTGTGCCAAAAAGGAATCAAACATGTTTTCACACCATTGTATTTGTCACCAAGGTTGGCTTATATTCATTTATTTAGCATATTTATCCATATTTTATATTTATTACTACTCAGCATAAACCATAGGTGTTATTAATAAGGTAAATACTGACCGAACACTGCTGTTCCTGCGATGGTGGGCCGCGGGCGTCGGCTGCTGGACCGTGTTGGAGGCGGCCATGAACACGCTCTCAGGGTTCAAGTCCACCTCCGTCGGGCTCACCATGATCTTGGCTGCTGACAGCAACGCCGTCTTTCCTTTGTTGTAGTTCTCGAGCACCTGACGCAAAACAAAAGCACAAAAAACATGATTCGGAGTACGGCATGTTTAAGATCAGTACATTCAGGAACCTTGGTTAGCATCATAAAAAACATGTTAACCAAGGTTCCACTGCACATTTTTTTCTTTTGGTTAACATCTAAAAACCATGTTAACCAAGGTTCCACTGTGCTAGTTCGCACAGTGGAACCTTGGTTAACATGTTTTTTTTGTGGTTAACATTTAAAAACCATGTTAACCAAGGTTCCACTGTGCTAGTTTGCACAGTGAAACCTTGGTTAACATGTTTTTTTTTGGTTAACATCTAAAAACCATGTTAACCAAGGTTCCACTGTACCAGTTTGCACAGTGGAACCTTGGTTAACATGTTTTTTTGCTTAACATCTATAAACCATGTTAACCAAGGTTCCACTGTGCAAACTAGTACGGTGGAACCTTGGTTAACATGTTTTTTTTGTGGTTAACATTTAAAAACCATGTTAACCAAGGTTCCACTGTACTAGTTTGCACAGTGGAACCTTGGTTAACATGTTTTTTTGCTTAACATCTAAAAACTATGTTAACCAAGGTTCCACTGTGCAAACTAGTACGGTGCAACCTTGGTTAACATGTTTTTTTTGTGGTTAACATTTAAAAACCATGTTAACCAAGGTTCCACTGTACTAGTTTGCACAGTGGAACCTTGGTTAACATGTTTTTTTGCTTAACATCTAAAAACTATGTTAACCAAGGTTCCACTGTGCAAACTAGTACGGTGCAACCTTGGTTAACATGTTTTTTTTGTGGTTAACATTTAAAAACCATGTTAACCAAGGTTCCACTGTGCTAGTTTGCACAGTGAAACCTTGGTTAACATGTTTTTTTTTGGTTAACATCTAAAAACCATGTTAACCAAGGTTCCACTGTACTAGTTTGCACAGTGGAACCTTGGTTAACATGTTTTTTTGCTTAACATCTAAAAACCATGATGTTTTTTTTTGGTTAACATTTAAAAACCATGTTAACCAAGGTTCCACTGTGCTAGTTTACACAGTGGAACCTTGGTTAACATGTTTTTTTTTTGGTTAACATCTAAAATTTCAACAACAAAAAAAGTGCATCCTGTCATGAAAAACTGTGGTATAAAATGGTGAAATACAGTTGCCGAGCTAACAATATTTTGTGTTCCTTGAAAGATCAGTCAAAGTGATCTAAAATGGCCGCCACTGGAGGGGTTGTCTTTTGAAAAATGGATGACATTGAATGAGTTAAAAACATGACAGGATGCACAGTGGAACCTTGCTTAACATGTTTTTTTTTGGTTAACATCTAAAAAACATGTTAACCAGGGTTCCACTGTGCAAACTAGCACAGTAATGCACAGTGGAACCTTGCTTAACATGTTTTTTTTTGTTAACAACTAAAAACCATGTTAATCAAGGTTCCACTGTACTAGTTTGCACAGTGGAACCCTGGTTAACATGTTTTTTTTGTTAACATCTAAAAACCCTGTTAACCAAGGTTCCACTGTGCAAACTAGCACAGTGATGCACAGTGAAACCTTGCTTAACATGTTTTTTGGGTTAACATCAAAAAAACATGTTAACCAAGGTTCCACTGTGCAAACTAGCACAGTGATGCACAGTGGAACTTTGGTTAACATGTTTTTTTTTGTTAACATCTAAAAACCATGTTAACCAAGGTTCCACTGTGCTAGTTTGCACAGTGGAACCCTGGTTAACATGTTTTTTTTTGTTAACATCTAAAAACCATGTTAACCAAGGTTCCACTGTGCAAACTAGCACAATGATGCACAGTGAAACCTTGCTTAACATGTTTTTTGGGTTAACATCAAAAAAACATGTTAACCAAGGTTCCACTGTGCAAACTAGCACAGTGATGCACAGTGGAACCTTGGTTAACATGTTTTTTTTGGTTAACATCTAAAAAAACATGTTAACCAAGGTTCCACTGTGCTAGTTTGCACAGTGGAACCCTGGTTAACATGTTTTTTTTTGTTAACATCTAAAAACCATGTTAACCAAGGTTCCACTGTGCAAACTAGCACAGTGATGCACAGTGAAACCTTGCTTAACATGTTTTTTGGGTTAACATCAAAAAAAACATGTTAACCAAGGTTCCACTGTGCAAACTAGCACAGTGATGCACAGTGGAACCTTGGTTAACATGTTTTTTTTTGGTTAACATCTAAAAAAACATGTTAACCAAGGTTCCACTGTGCTAGTTTGCACAGTGGAACCCTGGTTAACATGTTTTTTTTGTTAACATCTAAAAACCATGTTAACCAAGGTTCCACTGTGCAAACTAGGACAGTGATGCACAGTGAAACCTTGCTTAACATGTTTTTTGGGTTAACATCAAAAAAACATGTTAACCAAGGTTCCACTGTGCAAACTAGCACAGTGATGCACAGTGGAACCTTGGTTAACATGTTTTTTTTTGGTTAACATCTAAAAAAACATGTTAACCAAGGTTCCACTGTGCTAGTTTGCACAGTGGAACCCTGGTTAACATGTTTTTTTTTTGTTAACATCTAAAAACCATGTTAACCAAGGTTCCACTGTGCAAACTAGCACAGTGATGCACAGTGAAACCTTGCTTAACATGTTTTTTTTTGGTTAACATCTAAAAAAACATGTTAACCAGGGTTCCACTGTGCAAACTAGCACAGTAATGCACAGTGGAACCCTGGTTAACATGTTTTTTTTTTGTTAACATCTAAAAACCATGTTAACCAAGGTTCCACTGTGCAAACTAGCACAGTGATGCACAGTGAAACCTTGCTTAACATGTTTTTTGGGTTAACATCAAAAAAACATGTTAACCAAGGTTCCACTGTGCAAACTAGCACAGTGATGCACAGTGGAACCTTGGTTAACATGTTTTTTTTTTTGTTAACATCTAAAAACCATGTTAACCAAGGTTCCACTGTGCAAACTAGGACGGTGATGCACAGTGGAACCTTGGTTAACATGTTTTTTTTGGTTAACATCTAAAAAAACATGTTAACCAAGGTTCCACTGTGCAAATGTTTCCCCTGTGCAAACTAGCACAGGGGAAACGTTTGCCTAGGGTAACATGTTTTTTTTTGGTTAACATCTGAAATTTCTATTAAAAAAATGCGCATCCTGTCATGAAAAACTGTGCTATAAAATGGTGAAATACAATTTGTATCTGCATCTATATTTAAGAGCAGATCCATCTATAACAGTACATAGTGGATGAGGTAAAATGTGAGCTTCCACCTACTTCAATTGACATGAAACACCCACGGATGCCCGAGGACCATCAACACAAGTCCTACAGTATTTTAGGGAATACTGACCCATATAGGACTACAATGCAGCGGTATAATTAGATAGTCTATTTCATTATATTAATCTGGGAATAACGATGACAGTGACGAACACATTAGACGTGTTAGATTTTAATGGTTAAAATACATCATCTAGGCAAATCAAAACAAACCAAAAACACGCAAATTAATCAGCATGTTTGAAAATAAATACAAGATGATTTGACACACTTTCTGCAACGTGTGTTTTAATGGGACGCCTACGTGTGTACAAGACGTTAGAAATATTTGGACAAAGGAAACACAAAGGAAAACGACTTAGCCGGAGGAATCGAGGGGCGGGTTCCCGCCACGACACTTGACCAAAATGTGCCGGGTCAGGGAAAAACAACAAGCGGCCTTAAAGGGGGCCTCATCTCCATCATTTCACTGGCTTTTTAAAATGATATCGGATGCCAATGCCGCATAAATTTTGGCCCATGCGGACCGTAAAGTAGGTCTCTAGCTCCCCTGGAAAAAAAAAAACACCTCCATTTTTGTCTTAATCCGGTTTCAATCCATAAATTTTATATCTAAAAGAAAGTGAAATTTATTTTTATTTAATTTCATTTTTTTGGTTCAATAATATATTAATGCAATAATATTGCATATTTTTTTTTTCCATATTCAATATTGTGATGTTAGTCTAATAATATTTTGACTTTATTGTTGTAATATTCTAACTTTTTGTCAACCTTATTTTCCCAGAATTACATTTTTAGTTTTGTTTCTCATAATATAAACTCGCATAATACATCATTTTTATTTTTTTCTTTGATATTTAAATTTTAATTTAAATTTTTTTTTGGTTCAATAATATTTTTCCTCTCATAATATGACAACAAATTTGAGATTTCCCTTCCACATCACATAGAAGAGTGCAACATTTTGAACAAATATGGGTCAGTTTATACTTTTGCTCAGTTGCATATTTTGTTTTTTTTTTCATATTCAATATTGTGACGTTAGTCCCATAATATTTTGACTTTATTGTTGTAATATTCTAACTTTTTGTTAACCTCATTTTCCCAGAATTTAATTTTTAGTTTTGTTTCGCATAATATAAACTCGCATAAACTAAATTTTTTTTCTTTGATATTTAAATTTTTATTTTATTATTTTTTTCTGGTTCAATAATATTTTCCTCTCATAATATGACAACAAATTTGAGTTTTCCCTTCCACATCACGTAGAAGAGTGCAACATTTTGAACATATATGGGTCAGTCGCATGTCTGCATTATACTTTTTCTCAGTTGCATATATTATTTTTTTTCCATATTCAATATTGTGATGTTCGTCCCATAATATTTTGACTTTATTGTTGTAATATTCTAACTTTTTCTCAACCTCATTTTCCTAGAATTTAATTTTTAGTTTTGTTTCGCATAATATAAAGTCTTATTTTTATAATAATAATAATTTAACTTATTTTTTTCTTTGATATTTAAATTTTTATTTTATTTTATTTTTGGTTCAATAATATTTTCCTCTCATAATATGACAACAAATTTGAGATTTCCCTACCACATCACGTGGAAGAGTGCAACATTTTGAAAATTGTGATGTTAGTCTAATAATATTTTGACTTTATTGTTGTAATATTCTAACTTTTCCTAGAATTTAATTTTTAGTTTTGTTTCGCATCATATAAACTACAGAATTTTTATTTTTTCTTTGATATTTAAATTATTTTATTTTAATTTTTTGGTTGAATAATATTTTTCCCCTCATTATATGACAACAAAATTATGATTTTTTTTCTTGTAATATTATGACTTTATTCTTCTTGTATTTCAACCTTAATTTTGGAAAATTTAACATTGTTTTTTTTTTAATCAGATATATTAAAGTGATGCTTTATTTATTTAATATGCAAATTAAAAAAATAATCACAAATTCACAGTATTTGAAGAGGAGTTCAAGGGACACGAAAAAAAAGCCGTGATTTGAAATTCATGTGGGTTTTAAATAATAACAAGAATACGAGTTTAAGAACTCGGCGAGGGGTTGCTTGACGTTACCATCTTGTCACCGATTCTTTTGGCGTCATCAGTCGAGTCTGTTTGGGTTTGTGGCGGAAAACACGAAAGGTCCGCCACAGACGGCGCTCCCGAATGCGGGTCGGAAGGATTACCGGAGTCGGCATCTGAAAAGGAGCAGGAACTGATACTTGTCAGAGGGATAGAGATCAGTTCCGTCTCGGCAAAGGAGGCGTTGAGGTGCGCGTTAGAGGCGGGGCATTGTGGGTACGAGTTTATGTGTAGTACAGCGATGTCGCTGCTGGACTCATTGACCTCATTGACCTCATTGACCTCATTGACCTCGGCAGACAGAAGAGAAAACGATTCCAGCACCTGCGGACACACCAGAGGTATCGCACCGAATCACACAGTGCTAAACTTCCTATGGGGGAAGATACGTGAACGATCGGCCCACACCAAGTGTTACCCGAATCGATCAATCAAAGTGGATGGATCCCATGCAAACACGCCATCAGGAGACGCCACCACCAAGACAAAAAAGGAGTGGTCCCACGTGAGGAGGAGGAGGAGGAGGAGGAGGAGGAGGAGGAGGAGGAGGAGACGGATAAAGTGAAGGTTAAAGATGGATCGGTCACGTCAGATACACGCCGCTCACGAGACGGAACGCTTAGCGAAAATAAAGACGACATCATGGATCCCCGGAAGTTTGTGGATTTTCGGTAACTGAATAATAATAATAACTGAGTAACTGAATAATGCCAGTTGGTGCCAGTTGGTGCCAGTTGGCGCCAATACAATTAGCCGTGGTACCTAGCATCCCCAGTAAGTCGCCAATGATGCTAGGAGTCCACCGGGCCGGCGCCAATTGGTGCCAGTTCACGCCAATGCAATTAGCCGTGGCGCCTAGCGTCACCATGAAGGTTCCTAGTGGCGTGCAGTGGCTCAAACTGCCTCCCAACTGGCTCGTGGTGGCCCGTAACAACGGCAAAAATTGAGTTTTCCGGCAAAAAAAAAATGTTTAAAATCTTCGTTGCGCCACTGGCATCGAGCAATCGCCGCTACGTGTCCACCACGTGGAACCAAACGTCACAAACAATCCACCTATTGGAACCCACTGGAATGTAATGGCGCAAGCCAAGTGGCGGCAATGATGCTAGGAGTCCACTGGCCGGCACCATTTGGTGCCAGTTCACGCCAATGCAATTAGCTGTGGCGCCTAGCGTCGCCAGTAAGGTGCCTAGTGGCATGTAATGGTGCAAGCCAAGTGGCGCCAATGATGCTAGGAGTCCACTGGCCGGCACCAGTTGGTGCCAGTTCACGCCAGTTCACGCCAATGCAATTAGCCGTGGCGCCTAGCGTCACCAAGAAGGTGCCTAGTGGCGTGCAGTGACTCAAACTGCCTCCCAACTGGCTCGTGGTGGCCCGTAGTGGCGGCAAAAATTTTGTTTGGCGGCAAGAAAATTTCAAAATGTTTAAAATCTTCGTCGCGCCAAATGCATCAAGCAATCGCCGCTACGTGTCCACCACGTGGAACCAAACGTCACAAAAAATCCGCCTATTGGAATCCACTGGAATGTAATGGCGCAAGCCAAGTGGCGCCAATAATGCTAGGAGTCCCCTGTGCTGGCGCCAATTAGTGCCAGTTGATGCCAGTTGGTGCCAGTTCGCGCCAGTTCAATTAGCCGTGGCACCTAGCGTCACCAAGAATGTGCCAGTGGCTCAAACTGCCTCCCAACTGGCTCGTGGCGGCCCGTAGCGGCGGCAAAAATTTAGTTTGGTGGCAAAAAAATGTCAAAATGTTTAAAATCTTCGTCGCTCCACTGGCATCAAACAATCGCCGCGTGGAGCCAAACGTCACAAACAATCCGCTTACTGGAACCCACTGGAATGTAATGGCGCAAGCCACGTGGCGCCAATGATGCTAGGAGTACAATTGGTGCCAGTGCAATTAGCCGTGGCACCTAGCGTCACCAAGAAGGTGCCTAGTGGCGTGCAGTGGCTCAAACTGCCTCCCAACTGGCTCGTGGCAAAAATTTAGTTTGCCGGCAAAAAAATTTCAAAATGTTTTAAAATCTTTGTTGACCAAGTGGAACCAAACGTGGCAAACAATCTATTTCAATTTTTCTATTTTAAAACAATTCGCCTATTGGAATCCACTGGAATGTAATGGCGCAAGCCAAGTGGCGCCAATGATGCTAGAAGTCCACTGGGCCGGCACCAGTCGGTGCCAGTTTGCGCCAGTTGGTGCCAGTTCGCGCTAATTGTGCAATTAGCCGTGGCACCTCGCGTCACCAAGAAGGTGCCTAGTGGCATGCAGTGGCTCAAACTGGAATCCACTGGAATGTAATGTATAATAACAAATATGTGCCCTGTGATTGGCTGGCCACCAATCCAGGGTGTCTCGCCCCGAAGACAGCTGGGATAGGCTCCAGCACCCAATTTGTGAGGATAAGCGGTAGAAAATGAATAAATGAATGAATTTCTGATGCTAACTGTTGCTAATTGTTTGTTGATACAAATGTTTTTGTTTGCCTTAAGTCTAAAAACAAATGTTTATTCATCATCTTGATTAATAAATTAGAGGCTAAATTCATGTATGTATGTACTTATGTATGCATCGGATGAAATCCCAGCACCGCATCAGTGGAAGAGCGAGCGAGCGGCGTGCAAACACGGGAGACAAACCTTATTTAGGCCCTCCATCACCATGAGAGGCATGTGCTCATTAAGCATGGCGGGGGATATGATGACCTCATTGAAAGCCTTGTTGTCCCCCCACAGAGCCGAGTACGTCGGCTCTTCCTGACCACAGCTACAGGGCGAGAGAGAGAGAGAGAGAGAGAGAGAAAAGAACGCCTGTCAATCAGTCAGACAGACAAGGTGAAGACATACATTGATTTAACACCCCGCCCCCTTTATTCATCTCGCCTTTGACAGCCAAGTAAATGTGGGGGAGGTTTTAATAAACAATAACGTGCTAACAAACACATCCTAACGCTAGCTCAGTGTGTCTAAATTAGCACAAAGCCTCTAAAGCAGGGGTCTCAAACATGCAGCCCACGGGCCAAATGTGGCCCGCAGGACTCTAGTTTGAGGTCCCCGCCTTGATATGGAAGTTTAATGTTAGTGCGACCCGCGCAAGTTTGATATGGATGCTGTATGGCAGGGGTATCAAACACGTGGCCCGCGGACCAAATGTGGCCCGCAGGACACTAAGTTTGAGGCCCCCCTGCCTTGATATGAAAGTTTAATGTTAGTGCGTCCCGCGCAAGTTTGATATGGATGCTGTATGGCAGGGGTCTCAAACACGCGGCCCGCGGGCCAGATGTTGCCCGCAGGACACTAAGTTTGAGGCCCCCCTGCCTTGATATGAAAGTTTAATGTCAGTGCGTCCCGCGCAAGTTTGATATGGATGCTGTATGGCAGGGGTCTCAAACATGCGGCCCGCGGGCCAAATGTGGCCCGCAGGACACTAAGTTTGAGGCCCCCCGCCTTGATATGAAAGTTTAATGTCAGTGCGGCCCGCGCAAGTTTGATATGGATGCTGTATGGCAGGGGTCTCAAACACACGGCCCGTGGGCCAAATGTGGCCCGCAGGACACTAGTTTCACGAGGGTCGCGGGGGTATGCTGGAGCCTATCCCAGCTGTCTTTAAGCGAGAGGCGGGGTACACCCTGGACTGGTGGCCAGCTAGTCACAGGGCACATATAGACAAACAACCATTCACACTCACATTCATACCTATGGACAATTTGGAGTCGCTAATTAACCTAGCATGTTTTTTTTTTTGGAATGTGGGAGGAAACCGGGGAGATGTGGAGTGGAATTGAACTCGGGTCTCCTAGCTGTGAGGTCTAACCATGCTAACCACTCGACCACCGTGCAGCCAAGAACTTTTCTATCCTTGTTTACATTATGTCTTCTAAACATCTTCAACATTCCATGATAGCGACAAGACTGTAAAATATTACACATACGTATATAATACACAAATTTTCAAAAATTGGTCCTCACCAGGTCTCTGGAGGATGGTTGTGGACCACGTGGATGATTCGGCCTGGAGGGTATAGAGGGGTCGAGGCTGAGAGTGCGATGCTGAGGTCGCTGGGGTGGAGCCACAGGCGGCTGCTGGGCGGAGCCGCTTGCTGAGTCTGAGCATCATCCTCCTCAAGGGGAAGCTCCGATTTGGGAATGCATTTGGTGCCTCCCGCGATGATCCTCCACTGTTGAATGAAAAAAAGTACCGTCATTCCGACTTTAACTAAAGGAGCTTCGGAATCTACCATTGACTAGAACTAGAACTAGAAATACTCAATATTAATATGAACAAAGACAGTTTATTTGACATATATTAATTCTGCCCTGTGATTGGCTGGCCACCAGTCCAGGGTGTACCCCGCCTCTCGCCCGAAGACAGTTGGGATAGGCTCCAGTGCGTACCTTTGGCTTGTTGCTTTTCTGCAGGACTTCTAGAAGATGGCGACGGAATCCCTCCAGTTGAGACAATCCCAGTCTACGAGACAGCAGCAACACATACACACACAAATATCGATGACAAATTCCTCACGCTAAGGACTAATAATAAAATGTACAACGGAAAAATATACCTTGGCACCAGATCTTTTCCTAATACTACTGAAGTGACAAACTCTTTGGAGTACTCCATGGCATCCTCACTGGAGACACGAGGAACATCACATCAAGGTGAATAGATTGCTAATAAACACATTATAACGGGACTGTCTTGCTCATAAACACATTATAACGGGACTGTCTTTCTCATAAACACATTATAACGGGACTGTATTGCTCATAAACACATTATAACGGGACTGTCTCGGTCATAAACACATTATAACGGGACTGTATTGCTCATAAGCCCATTATAACGGGACTGTCTTGCTCATGAACACATTATAAACACATTATAACGGGACTGTCTCGCTCATAAACACATTATAACGGGATTGTATTGCTCATAAACACATTATAAACACATTATAACGGGACTGTCTTGCTCATAAACACATTATAAACACATTATAACGGGACTGTCTTGCTCATAAACACATTATAACGGGACTGTCTTGCTCATAAACACATTATAAACACATTATAACGGGACTGTCTTGCTCATAAGCACATTATAAACACATTATAACGGGACTGTCTTGCTCATAAGCACATTATAATGGGACTGTATTGGTCATAAACACATTATAACGGGACTGTCTTGCTCATAAACAAATTATAACGGGACTGCCTTGCTCATAAACACATTATAACGGGACCGTGTTGCTCATAAACACATTATAATGGGACTGTATTGCTCATAAATACATTATAAACACATTATAACGGGCCTGTCTTGCTCATAAACACATTATAACGGGACTGTATTGCTCATAAATACATTATAAACACATTATAACGGGACTGTGTTGCTCATAAACACATTATAATGGGACTGTATTGCTCATAAATACATTATAAACACATTATAACGGGCCTGTCTTGCTCATAAACACATTATAACGGGACTGTCTTGGCACGGTAACAAAAACACGTACCTAAGAAGGCCACCAGGCGGGGAGTAAGAGTAGCAGTGAAGTGTTGGGTACTGAGGTCTCAGCATGAAGGACAGGATAGCAGCAGTTCCGGCACCAAGAGAGTGGCCAACTATCACCAGGCCGTAATGCATGGTGCCCCTGTTCTGTAAGACATGGCCCGAGTCATCACGCTGGTACGCTATAATGGCTTTTTTTTTTTTTTTTTTAGTCCATGTGTTCAAGTACCAAGTCTCTTCCAAAGGCTTGTGATAATATCATCTCCTGCTCCAGTTTCTTCTTGATGTACTCCGCTGAGTAAACCATCCCCTGAGACGACAAAGGGACTTGGTCAAACGCGTTCTGCTCCGTTAAGCTAAGTTGAGTCATATTCCAGGACATTTTACCCATCGTATCCTGATGTTAAACATGAACAGTCTTTGTGCATTCTAAAGATATACAAACAGCCAAAAAAAACAAATTAATGCTAGTAATGGGACATACCCTCCAATAATGTTTTATGGGGTTTTCTTTGACACAGTGGACCGTACCATTCAGGGGGGGATTGTACTTGAGTGGTTTACTACACCAATGAGAGATGCGTTCACATCCTCGGCTAATTTGATTGGCCGTCAGATGTGGAGGGAATTTGGGGATGCCAAAATAGTTGGGAGAGAGTGTAAGGTGAAATTTGGCCCTAGCCGGTTCGTAGCTAGCTGGTGTGGTAAGGTGTCACTATGCCACTAATGTACTTCTTTGGCGTAACAATTATTATTATTATTATTCTTAGTAATAATAATAATTATTATTATTATTAATAATTGCTATGCCAAATAATTATATAATAATATAATTATATATAATAATTATATTTTATATAATAATTAAAATAATAATTATTATTATTATATAATAATAATAATTATATAATAATAATAATAATTATTATTATTATTATCACTATTATTATAATGTGTCCTGCATAATAAACAAGCTACATCTATTTTTATTAAAATAACATAATAAAAATAATAAAATGATAATAATAATGATGATAATTATTATTATTATTAATAATTGTTACACCAAAAAATTATATAATATAATATTATTTTATTTAATATTATTATTATTATTATTATTATTATTATTATTATTATTATTATTATTATTATCACTATTATTATAATGTGTCCTGCATAATAAACAAGCTACATCTATTTTTATTAAAATAACATAATAAAAATAATAAAATGATAATAATAATGATGATAATTATTATTATTAATAATTGTTACACCAAAAAATTATATAATATAATATTATTTTATTTAATATTATTATTATTATTATTATTATTATTATTATTATTATTATTATCACTATTATTATAATGTGTCCTGCATAATAAACAAGCTACATCTATTTTTATTAAAATAACATAATAAAAATAATAAAATGATAATAATAATGATGATAATTATTATTATTAATAATTGTTACACCAAAGAATTATATAATAATAATATTATATAATATTATTTTATTTAATATTATTATTGTTATTATAATTATTATTATCACTATTATTATAATGTGTCCTGCATAATACATATATGATATAATAATATATATATAAAACAAGCTACATCTATTTTTATTAAAATAATAACAAAATAAAAATAATAAAATAATAGTAATGATAATAATAATGATGATAACAATAATATTAATGACAATAAAAATAATAATAATCACAATAATAATAATGACAATAATAGGGCTGCACGGTGGTCAAGTGGTTAGCACGCAGACCTCACAGCAAGGAGACCCGAGTTCAATCCCACCCTAAGCCATCTCTGTGTGGAGTTTGCATGTTCTCCCTGTGATTAAAATTAAAAATAAAAATAAAAATAAAAATAAAAATAAAAATAAAAATAAAAATAAAAATAAAAATAAAAATAAAAATAAAAATAAAAATAAAAATAAAAATAAAAATAAAAATAAAAATAAAAATAAAAATAAATATAAATATAAAAATAAAAATGTAGCTTCTTTATTATGCAGGACACATTATGTACATTTTTTTTTTTTTACCTGTTTTCATATCTTTAGAACGCATAGAAAAGAGCAAGACATGTGTTCATGTCTCACATAAGGATTGTGGATGATGGGCAAAATTCCACCTTGGAAAGGCGGAAGATTTCTCTCTGACCTTGTGACCAAGCCAGGTCCCTTGCTGGCCCTCCACCGGCAAACGCTCAGAATCCCCCGTCAGATCCGTCAGGGCATCCTGGTCCCACACACAAAATAAGTCATTAAAAACAAACTAACTATTTAGAGAGATAAAAAAAAATTCACATTCTAAAAAAAAAAAAGAAAAAGTGAAATTCACCTTTAAGGACAAGGTTCCTCTGATGCTGATGACCACCTTTTTCTTCTCGTGATCCACCGCCACGAAAAATGGAGTCTCATAAACCTAAACAGAAGAATAGTTACGTACAATATCCATGCCAAAAAAAAAAACACATATTCCCGCCGCAAGGCATGCTGGGTAGCTTGAGGTGCTACGGTATTAACACATTTTGCTGTGTTTGTCGCATTTTTGCTCAACTGCAAAATACGTCGGTCTTGAAATCCAATGCTTTATTGCTCATATTGTGGTTGCAGCCGGACTACCCAGCATGCCTTGCGGGCATTAGGAAATATCTGTTTAAGTTACATGTTATTTTTCGCTTTTAGTGGTTGTTTATCACCCACTTAGTTGCATAAGTTGATTTATGTGATGAGTTAACTCATAGTGGTTTCCTTTTGTTGCACCGTGAGCAACATTAAGTTGTTCTGAGAGAGCCCCTCCACTAATTTTTTTTTTTAATCCAACGTGGCCCGCCAGTCAAAAAGTTTGTCCATACCTGCTATAGAGTGAGAAAAAAAAATCTCCTCCCAGCTTGTGTGGAAGTGGTACATTTTTGGTTTGAGTTTAGAATAAATCAATTTGAGGCTAGCTTGTTCGCTCACTCGCTCGGCTCTCCCGAGTCCCTGCAGAGTTGCAAAGTCTTGAAATCCAATGCTTTATTGCTCATATTGTGGTTGCAGCCGGACTACCCAGCATGCCTTGCGGGCATTAGGAAATATCTGTTTAAGTTACATGTTATTTTTCGCTTTTAGTGGTTGTTTTGTTGATTTATGTGACGAGTTAACTCATTGTCGATGTGTTGCGTTTTTTTTTTTCGTTGCACCGTGAGCAACATTAAGTTGTTCTGTTTGACGACCACCTATATATAGAGAGAGCCCCTCCGCCATTTTTTTTTATCCAACGTGGCCTGCCAGTCAAAAAGTTTGTCCATCCCTGCTATAGAGTGAAAAAAAAAAATCTCCTCCCAGCTTGTGTGGAAGTGGTACATTTTGGGTTTGAGTTTAGAATAAATAAATTTGAGGCTAGCTTGTTCGCTCACTAGCTCGGCTCTCTCGAGTCCCTGGAGACTCTAGGGGTGTTATTTCATATCAACAAGGCTCTAATCCTGTTCAAAATTGTATTTTGACATTCAGCACCCACATATTCCCGCCGCAAGGCATGCTGGGTAGCTTGAGGTGCTACGGTATTTCTTAACACATTTGTCGCCGTGTTTGTCGCATTTTTGCTCAACTGCAAAATACACCGAGGGGGGGGGGTCGTCGGTCTTGAAATCCAATGCTTTATTGCTCATATTGTGGTTGCAGCCGGACTACCCAGCATGCCTTGCGGGCATTAGTATATCTGTTTAAGTTACATGTTATTTTTATCACCGACTTAGTCGCAGAAGTTGATTTATGTGACGAGTTAACTCATTGTCGATGTGTTGCGTTTTTTTTTTCGTTGCACCGTGAGCAACATTAAGTTGTTCTGTTTGACGACCACCTATATATAGAGAGAGCCCCTCCGCCATTTTTTTTTAATCCAACGTGGCCCGCCAGTCAAAAAGTTTGTCCATCCCTGTTATAGAGTGAAAAAAAATCTCCTCCCAGCTTGTGTGGAAGTGGTACATTTTGGGTTTGAGTTTAGAATAAATAAATTTGAGGCTAGCTTGTTCGCTCACTAGCTCGGCTCTCTCGAGTCCCTGGAGACTCTAGGGGTGTTATTTCATATCAACAAGGCTCTAATCCTGTTCAAAATTGTATTTTGACATTCAGCACCCACATATTCCCGCCGCAAGGCATGCTGGGTAGCTTGAGGTGCTACGGTATTTCTTAACACATTTGTCGCCGTGTTTGTCGCATTTTTGCTCAACTGCAAAATACACCGAGGGGGGGGGGGTCGTCGGTCTTGAAATCCAATGCTTTATTGCTCATATTGTGGTTGCAGCCGGACTACCCAGCATGCCTTGCGGGCATTAGTATATCTGTTTAAGTTACATGTTATTTTTATCACCGACTTAGTCGCAGAAGTTGATTTATGTGACGAGTTAACTCATTGTCGATGTGTTGCGTTTTTTTTTTCGTTGCACCGTGAGCAACATTAAGTTGTTCTGTTTGACGACCACCTATATATAGAGAGAGCCCCTCCGCCATTTTTTTTAATCCAACGTGGCGCCAGTCAAAAAGTTTGTCCATCCCTGCTATAGAGTGAAAAAAAAAATCTCCTCCCAGCTTGTGTGGAAGTGGTACATTTTGGGTTTGAGTTTAGAATAAATAAATTTGAGGCTAGCTTGTTCGCTCACTAGCTCGGCTCTCTCGAGTCCCTGGAGACTCTAGGGGTGTTATTTCATATCAACAAGGCTCTAATCCTGTTCAAAATTGTATTTTGACATTCAACACCCACATATTCCCGCCGCAAGGCATGCTGGGTAGCTTGAGGTGCTACGGTATTTCTTAACACATTTGTCGCCGTGTTTGTCGCATTTTTGCTCAACTGCAAAATACATCGGGGGGGGGGGGGGGGGCGTCGGTCTTGAAATCCAATGCTTTCTTGCTCATATTGTGGTTGCAGGTGGACTACCCAGCATGCCTTGTGGGCATTAGGAAATATCTGTTTAAGTTATTTTTCGCTTTTAGTGGTTGTTTATCACCCACTTAGTTGCAGAAGTGAAAAAAAGAGTGAAAAAAAATCTCCTCCCAGCTTGTGTGGAAGTGGTACATTTTTGGTTTGAGTTTAGAATAAAAAAATGTGAGGCTAGCTTGTTCGCTCACTAGCTCGGCTCTCTCGAAGTCCCTGCAGAGTTGCAAAATGGCGTAAACAATGAATAATAGGAGACTCTAGGGGTGTTATTTCCTATCGACAAGTCTCTAATCCTGTTCAAAATAGGTTTTTATCCGCAATAACTACAAAAATATTACAAAACAGTATAGCCAGACGCTCAATTGACCTTCAGGCTAAACTGTTGCATCACAAAAGATTAGTTGTTAAAAGTCTGAGTCCACAAAAGAACACCTTTTCCTCCGTTCTTGGAGAGTCAGCCCATGAGAAATTACTCAACAAAAAAAACTGTGACAAAGCACAGCCTCCGTGGGACTCGGACACCCGCTGAGACCGCGCAACTCTCACTCCTCATCTCCCAGTAACAAAACTGGTGAGTGAAAGAAATCAAACTCAGAGCCAAAAGTAGCAAAGCCACAGAAACTGCACGGCATCAAATAATGCAAGAGTTTGACAAAAGGATATTATATTTTTTATCATGAAGAAAAAAATTTATGATTCTTTTTTTTTTTTACATTTATTTAAAAAAAATTATATTATTTTTTTCATTTTTTACCATTTAAAATACATTTCTCCTGAAATAATTTTTGTACATTTTCTTCTCTTAATACTATGATTTCAGAAAATGTATGATTTTTTTTTCATTTTGTAAAAATATTTTTTATATTATTTTTTTATTTTTTACAATTTAAAATACATTTCTCCTGAAATAATTTTTGTACAATTACTTATATATTTTATCATTAAGAAAAAAATGCATGTATGATTATTTTTTCATTTTTTTAAAATATTTTTTATATTAAATTTTTTTTTACCATTTAAAATACATTTCTCCTGAAATAATTTTTGTACATTTTCTTCTCTTAATACTATGATTTCATTTCAATATTACAATTTAATTTTATCATTAAGAAAAAATGTATGATTTTTTTTTAATTTTTAAAAAATATTTTTTATATTATTTTTTTAATTTTTTACCATTTAAAATTTTATATTATATGATATTTTATCATTAAGAAAAAAAAATGCATGTATGATTTTTTTATATTTAAATTTTTTTTTTTAATTTTTTAATTTTTTTACCATTTAAAATACATTTCTCCTGAAATAATTTTTTTTACATTTTCTTCTCTTAATACTATGATTTCATTTCAATATTACAATTTAATTTTATCATTAAGAAAAAATGTATGATTTTTTAAATTTAATAAAAAAAAATATTTTTTATATTAGTTTTTTAATTTTTTACAATTTAAAATACATTTCTCCTGAAATAATTTTTGTACAATTACTTATATATTTTATCATTACGAAAAAAAATGCATGTATGATTATTTTTTTATATTTAAATTTTTTTTTATTAATTTTTTAATTTTTTTACCATTTAAAATACATTTCTCCTGAAAAAAAAATTTTTACATTTTGTTCTCTTAATACTATGATTTCATTTCAATATTACAATTTAATTTTATCATTAAGAAAAAATGTATGATTTTTTTAATTTAATTAAAAAATATATTTTTTATATTAGTTTTTTAATTTTTTACAATTTAAAATACATTTCTCCTGAAATAATTTTTGTACAATTACTTATATATTTTATCATTACGAAAAAAAATGCATGTATGATTATTTTTTTATATTTAAATTTTTTTTTATTAATTTTAAATTTGTTTTTACCATTTAAAATACATTTCTCCTGAAATAATTTTTGTACATTTTCTTCTCTTAGTACTATGATTTCATTCCCATGAAGTTATTGCCATAATATTTAATATTTTATTTTACGTCAATACTTTTTCCCCAAACCAAATTTTCCAAAAATGCCACTTGATTTAGTTTGTTATAATATTACAATTTTATTACAAAAAAATAACCATGCGACTAAAATATTAATTTTCCTCCTTGTGTTGAGACTTTTTTCTGTTAATATTTTTGCTTTATTTTTGTACAATTACAGACTTTTTTTCCATCATATTTTGACTTTATCGGTTTTATATTTTTAATATCGATTTTGGCAAAAAACACCAATATCGGACATCCTGAATTGTAACCTAACAACAAAATGTCGTAATTTTACGAGACTAATGACGTGATATATTGATAATTATGAGTTAAAATTAAATTAAAAAAAGTCATGTTTAAAAAAAAAAAAAAAAGTTGTAATTTTTGGAAAAACAAGCAAAACAATTAATAAAGTAGTAATTTCTTTTTTAAAATGACATTGTGGAAAAATGATAATATTACGAGAATAATATCAAAATATTATAGATATAATAAATAATATAATAAAGTCCTAACAGTGAGAAGAAAATTGACAAAAAAACTGAAATCTTAGGATTATAAAGTCAAAATATTACCAAAAAATTTCACTGAATAAGATAAAAAGTAACAATTTTCTATGAGAAAAAAAAATAATAGTGAAGGGAAAGAACAGCAGTAATTTTAGTTTTTTTTTTTTTTAAGTCTTATTCTAACAAGAAAAAAAAGAAACGGAGGAAGTGGTCCAAACTGATGTCAGGTACTCACAGCATCGTGACAGGAAGTGTAGACGATGTGAACCTGCTTGCGCTCCTGGTCCAGGAAGTGTCTGCGTATGGCCAAAACATTACAGCCGCAACAATTGTCCTCCTCCACCGTCACCGACTGCGACAAACGTGAGCCCGACACGGACGTGCAGCTGCGAGTAGAAGAAGAACACACGCAGACATTCAATATATGTCAAGTATAAAAATCCCATTACGGTTAATCTGTGTAAGTTAATGTGATTAATTCAGTGTATTGCGTATATCGGGGGGGGGAGGCGGGGCTGAGTGGCGTCTCGGTGGATTAGCACTTAGCGAGTGTTGACGCAAGTGTGAGATGCCAACCACAAAAGGCGGGTGTGGAAGCGCGGGTGCGCCGGATGCCGCAGTGCTTACGGGCAGGTGCTAACGAGGCGGCACAGTCCGCAGGCCGGCTTCCTCATCAGATACATGGGCCAACCGTACGCGGCCAGAGCGAACAGCATGTAGTCGCACACGTCCTTGTACATGCTCATCTCGGTCTGGGAGAGGAGAAGACATGTCAGACACGAAAAAAAACAACAACAAAAAACGGTGGTACTACGTTAGCGAGGAGTACTACACCAATAACTGTCAAAATGTGACATAGACACTATTGTGGGCATTTCATGATTGATTTGATCTTTAAACTTCTGAACGTGTCCAACTCTTCCAAGTCCGGCACAGTAGGTGGAATCCTAACTTTGCTTCTTAACCCTTAACCTTCTTAACCCCCGAGTGACTGGACCCCACACTCTTCCATAAGTGGGTCAAAAATTACCCAAATTATGCGTTTTTATGCCAATTTTAGCCATTTTGGTTAGGAATAATCACTTGTATGATATTTAGTATTATACTTAGTTCATAAGAATCAAATGTTCCTATTGGATTCCATAGAAAATGCATACGGATCTTTTTTTTTATTATTTTTTTTATGGGTCATTTTTGACCCAAAAAAAATGGGTCAAAAATTTTTGACCCAAAAAAATGGGTCAAAATTTTTTGACATTGTCATTTTTGACCCACTTATGGAAGGTTGAGGTAAAAAAAATTATTAAAATGTATAAAAGGTAAGTTAAAAATGTGAATGGTATGATACCAAAAACATGTTTTTGATATCATAAGTGGGTCAAAAATGACCCAAACTAGAATCAATGCCTTTTTATGCCAATTTTGCTATTTTGGTTAGGAATAATCACTTGTATGATATTTAGTATTATATTTAGTTGATAAGAATCAAAGGTTCCTATTGGATTCCATAGAAAATGCATACGGATCTTTTTTTATTTTATTTTTTTTATTTTTTTTATGGGTCATTTTTGACCCAAAAAAAATGGGTCAAAAATTTTTGACACAAAAAAATGGGTCAAAAATTTTTGACATTGTCATTTTTGACCCACTTATGGAAGGTTGAGGTAAAAAAAATTATTAAAATGTATAAAAGGTAAGTTAAAAATGTGAATGGTATGATACCAAAAACATGTTTTTGATATCATAAGTGGGTCAAAAATGACCCAAACTAAAATCAATGCCTTTTTATGCCAATTTTGCTATTTTGGTTAGGAATAATCACTTGTATGATATTTAGTATTATATTTAGTTGATAAGAATCAAAGGTTCCTATTGGATTCCATAGAAAATGCATACGGATCTTTTTTTTTTTTATTTTTTAATTTTTTTTATGGGTCATTTTTGACCCAAAAAAAATGGGTCAAAAATTTTTGACACAAAAAAATGGGTCAAAATTTTTTGACATTGTCATTTTTGACCCACTTATGGAAGGTTGAGGTAAAAAAAATTATTAAAATGTATAAAAGGTAAGTTAAAAATGTGAATGGTATGATACCAAAAACATGTTTTTGATATCATAAGTGGGTCAAAAATGACCCAAACTAGAATCAATGCCTTTTTATGCCAATTTTAGCCATTTTGGTTAGGAATAATCACTTGTATGATATTTAGTATTATATTTAGTTGATAAGAATCAAAGGTTCCTATTGGATTCCATAGAAAATGCATACGGATCTTTTTTTATTTTATTTTTTTTATTTTTTTTATGGGTCATTTTTGACCCAAAAAAAATGGGTCAAAAATTTTTGACACAAAAAAATGGGTCAAAAATTTTTGACATTGTCATTTTTGACCCACTTATGGAAGGTTGAGGTAAAAAAAATTATTAAAATGTATAAAAGGTAAGTTAAAAATGTGAATGGTATGATACCAAAAACATGTTTTTGATATCATAAGTGGGTCAAAAATGACCCAAACTAAAATCAATGCCTTTTTATGCCAATTTTAGCCATTTTGGTTAGGAATAATCACTTGTATGATATTTAGTATTATATTTAGTTAATAAGAATCAAAGGTTCCTATTGGATTCCATAGAAAATGCATACGGATCTTTTTTTTTTTATTTTTTTTATTTTTTTTATGGGTCATTTTTGACCCAAAAAAAATGGGTCAAAAATTTTTGACACAAAAAAATGGGTCAAAATTTTTTTACATTGTCATTTTTGACCCACTTATGGAAGGTTGAGGTAAAAAAAAATATTAAAATGTATAAAAGGTAAGTTAAAAATGTGAATGGTATGATACCAAAAACATGTTTTTGATATCATAAGTGGGTCAAAAATGACCCAAACTAAAATCAATGCCTTTTTATGCCAATTTTGCTATTTTGGTTAGGAATAATCACTTGTATGATATTTAGTATTATATTTAGTTGATAAGAATCAAAGGTTCCTATTGGATTCCATAGAAAATGCATACGGATCTTTTTTTTTTTTTTTTTTTTTTTTTTACGGGTCATTTTTGACCCAAAAAAAATGGGTCAAAAATTTTTGACCCAAAAAAATGAGTCAAAAATTTTTTGACATTGTCATTTTTGACCCACTTATGGAAGGTTGAGGTAAAAAAATTATTAAAATGTATAAAAGGTAAGTTAAAAATGTGAATGGCATGATATCAAAAATATGTTTTTTGAGGAATACTTGGAATATGAAATAAAATTTTTTCATTACAAAGATATTTCAAGAAAACAACATGACCGGGTCATTTTTGACCCATTTATGGAAGGTTGGGGTAGTAACACAAAAACTAAAATTTCTTAAAATGTATAAAAAATGAGTTAAAAATGTGAATGTCATGATATCAAAAACATGTTTTTTGAGGAATAACTGGAATATGAAAAAATAAAAAAATTCTCATTCAAGAAACATTTTTGACCCACTTATGCATCTAAGGGTTAACACCCCTCATCTTTCATCCTGCTCTGCCACTGAATAAGAAGACGTAGCAAGAAGGACGAGCGTTGCCAAGTTAGCATCTTTGTCGCTACGTTTAGCAAGAACTCGGACCCCTCTAGGACAGTGGTTCTCATGTCACAGACCCAAAATTTCTTACTTTTTGCACATTTGTCACATATAAATGCCCCCCCCCCCCCACCACCAAGCATCCTCCTAAAAGTGATAAGCTATTGCTAATTCTAAAGCTTTGGGACTCCAGCAAACCACAATGAGAGCCATTATACACAAATGGTGAAAAAATTTGGAACAGTGGTGAACCAAAAGGACCCCGAGGGGGCGCGACGACGACGACACCTCCAAGAGGTCACAAAACTCACCGAGTTCTTCAGGTCCAGATATCTCGTGTTTCGTGTGACGGGCATCCCGGACAGGAAGGCTAAGATATCGTTGTTAGCCTTGAGGGAGGACAAAGTTACAAAACAGCAATGCTAATCATGTTCAAGCATGAAGAATGTGAACGCAAACTGTACTGAATAGACCAAGGGTGTCCAAAGTGTGGCCCCGGGGGCCGCTTGAGGGCTGTTTTTTTTCTTTATTGGGCCCATAACATATTCTAAAAATATTATTTAAGAAATATAATTTAAGAGAATGAAAATTAATTATAATTAAAAAAATATTTTAAAAAATCAGCAGAAATTGTGATAATTAAATATTAAAATAAAATATAATATATATAATAATATAATAATAATGTTACGAGAAAAAAAGTAAATTTTCATGTAAATTTTGCCAAGAAAATTTACATGATGAAAGTTTAAATAGTTGGGACAAAAAAACTGCTTTATAAGAATAAAGTCAAAATATTAGGGAAAAAATATAATTTAAGAGAATGAAAATAAATTATAATTTTAAAAAATATTTTTAAAAAATCAGCAGAAATTGTGATAATTAAATACTAAAATAAAATATTATATATATATATATATATATATATATATATATATATATATAAAATATTACGAGAAAAAAAAGTATCACTTTAGAAGCAAGCTGGAATTCTTTTAAGTCGTTAAAAAAAAGGACCAATAAAACAATTATGTTCCAGAAAAAGTCAGAATGCTACGGAAATAAAGTCAAAACAAAAACAAACCAATAGACATTATAATATTATTTTTTTAAAAATTACAAAATTTTAAAAAATAACGTAATTTTTGGAAAATTAGATTGCAGAAAAAGTGAGGTTACAATAATAAAGTCAAAATATTACGGTAATTAAGTCATTATTTCCAAAACAAAATGTACATGACGAAAGTTTAAATAGTTGGGATAAAAAAAACTGCAGAATTTTTTTTTTTACAAAAATAAAGTCAAAATATAATTTAAGAGAATGAAAATAAATCATAATTAGAAAAAATATTTAAAAAAATCAGCAGAAATTGTGATAATTAAATCCTAAAATAAAATATTATATATATAATAAATAAAATATTACGAGAAAAAAAAGTATCATTTTAGGAGCAAGCTGGACATTTTTTAAGTCGTAAAAAAAGGAGAAAATTATGTTCCAGAAAAAGTCAGAATGCTACGGAAATAAAGTCAAAACAAAAACAAACCAATAGACATTATATTATTTAAAAAATATATATTTTTTTAAATAACGTAAATAAATAAAGTCAAAATATTACGGGAATTAAGTCATTATGACCAAAACAAAAATTTACATGACGAAAGTTTAAATAGTTGGGACAAAAAAAAGTTTTTTGTTTTTTTTTACAAGAATAAAGTCAAAATATTAGAGAAAAAAAATTACAAAAAAAAGGAAAAATTTACAAGAACAAATCATTAATATTATGAGGTAAATTTTAGTAGCATAGAGTTGAAATACCAAAGAAAAAATATTGGAAACAAAAACAAAACATTTTTAGAATATTAGGTTAGGGAATTATGGGAATAAAGAGAAAACTCTTAATTTGAAAAATGCTCTTATTTTGAAATATTATGAGGACCAAAATAACGGCATTTTAGTAAGAATGCTGAAATATTGGACACCCCTCGGAACAGACCGATACCTGGTCCAAGATAGACGATCTTTTGGATCTCTGTGTCTGACGCAGGAGCACCAGTCCGGCGATGATATCACTGGGCACGATATCCAGGTCTCTGAAGAACTCCGCAAACAGGCTGGCCACCTCGGAATACGCATCCTGCAGAGGACGGCAATCGGGGACAAGCGTCGGAATGATATGGTTCTGGGCGGCAAACGTCTGACTCACCGATTGCGTATCCTGGGCTCTGGTGCAGCACATGAAGAACTTCAGTCTTCTGCTCCAGCTGCTGGCTTGACCCTCCTCCAGCCGGTGTCTAAACAAAAGGGGGGGGGGGGGCGTTTAAAGCGGTCAGGGAGGGAATTGAGTGTGAGATTACAGGCGAGTACCTAAGCGTGTACGTGGTGAGGTTTCGTTGGCGGCGGCGAGTCGCTTTCAGTTTGACAAACGTCCGACCCGTCGGGTCAAAAGTGCACGTGAGCGTAATGCAGACGCTGAATATCACCAGCCAGTTGCACGCGACGATGCCTGCGAGACAAAACACTTCATGAATACTAGCAATGCTAACATGCTAACAACCTAGCATGTGTTTTGCATGTTTCTTTTTGCAACTTTGCAACATTATTCTTGTATATTTGTCATTTATTTACTTTATTATTATTATTTACTTTATTCTTACTTTACTGTATTCTTGTAATTTTACATACATTTTCGATTACGATATTTACTCTTTTTTTCTATTTTATTTTTCATTTTATTCTAGCAAATTTCTTGTATATTTGTCATTTATTTTCTAAATAAATGACACTTTTTTTTTGTACATGTATGATTTTATTGTAGTAAATTTACTACTTTTTTCTTGTACATTTACATTATTCTTGTGTATTTGTGATTGATTTTCTTTTTTTTTTTACTTTATTCTTGTAATTTTACGTACATTTACGATTACGATATTTACTCTTTTTTTTCTATTTTATTTTGCATTTTATTCTAGTAAATTTACAACATTATTCTAGTATATTTGTAAATTATTTTCTAAAGAAAACTACACTTTTTTTTCCTTCTACATGTACAATTTTATTCCAGCAAATCACTACTTTTTTTTCTTATAAATTTACATTATTCTTCTATAGTTGTAATTTATTTTCTAAAAAACTTGACGCTTTTTTTTCTTGAAAATTTACAGCTTTATTTACATATTTATTTTATATTTATTTATTATTTATTTAACATTTATTTATTTATTTAACATGTGCTTATTTATTATTTACATATTTATTTACAATTTCTTCACTACTTTTTCTTTCCACATTTACAACTTTATTCACGTAACTTTAAAACTTTATTGTCATAAATGTAATACCTTTTTGTCATGATTTTAAATTTTTTTTTTCTTTTACGACTTTATTATTGAAATTTATGATTTTTCCCAGCGTACAGCATGTTACTAAAAGTCCACTCGAAACCCCCCCCCCCCCCCCCCCCCGCGCTCCCGTTGGACTCACCCAATGCCAGGTTCTTGGCAGTGACATCAGAGCACGGCTGGTAGTACTGAACGAGCCAGGCGATCCCCACCACGGCGTAGACCAGCTCAACCAACAGAATGGCTGGCGTGTGAGAAAGAAGAGGGGAGGGAACGTTGGAGCCAGGAGAATAATCAATACTTGCATAATCAATAAAAGTGTTGAAATCTGAAACTTCTTGATGCCAGAGGAAGCAAAGCATGAGGAAAATAAAAAGGTTGCTTCCTTTTTTTTTCCCCAGTTTTCCAGCCTTGTGTGTGTTTGTGTCACTCTTTCCTTGTGTTAACACATCAGGCTTAAAAGTACCCAAAGTGGTAAAACCAAACATGGAAATGATCCACAGCAACGTCATAAAATGACATCAGCAATGCTGTGAATGCCAAACAAAATGTTAATTTATTTATTCACATGAATTTATTATAAATTTATGATTTTCACAAATGTATTACTTTACTACTTTTTCTGGTAAATTTACAACATTATTCTTGCATATTTGTCATTTATTTTTGAAAAAAACTACACTTTGTTATTGTTATTCTTATTATTATGATTATTATGTTATTGTGCCTGCTGCGAGATCATTCAAACCTGCAATAAAAGCCTGTTGTTCCGGCGATCAAGTCTGGTGCTTCAATAAATAAAAATAAAAATAAAAATAAAAATAAAAATAAAAATAAAAATAAAAATAAAAATAAAAATAAAAATAAAAATAAAAATAAAAATAAAAATAAAAATAAAAATAAAAATAAAAATAAAAATAAAAATAAAAATAAAAATAAAAATAAATTAAAAAACAAAAAAAAGAAACAAGTCAAGTCTGGTGCTTGTGTGTCTCACCAAACAATTATTGACGAAGAGTGACCGACGTTAAAGCATTTTTCATTCCCAATTTTAAATAAAAATAAAAATAAAAATAAAAATAAATTAAAAACAAAAATAAGAAACTTAAATTATATTATGGAAAGCAGGAAGTGAACAAATGCAACAGTTACTGATTATTATTATTATTATTAATACTAATGATGATAATAATGATGATAACAATAATATTAATGACAATAATAATATATATATATATATACATACATATATAATAATAATAATAATAATAATAATAATAGGGCTGCACGGCAGTCGAGTGGTTAGCACGCAGACCTCACAGCTAGGAGACCCGAGTTCAATCCCACCCTCAGCCATCTCTGTGTGGAGTTTGCATGTTCTCCTTGTGATTGGAATAAAATAAAATAAAATAAAATAAAATAAAATAAAATAAAATAAAATAAAATAAAATAAAATAAAATAAAATAAAATAAAATAAAATAAAATAAAATAAAATAAAAATAAATGTATTAAAAAAAACAAAAAAAATGAAACTTAAATTATATTACGGAAAGCAGGAAGTGAACAAATGTAACAGTTACTGATTATAAAAGTACCAGATGGAGGGGTAGGATTTAATAAGCTTTGCTTCTTCCTACTCCTTTTTGGACATGTGGAACTGGGAACTGATTATGTGATGCATTCAATTGTAATCTGATGCATGTTCAAATGAAATAAAACCATTACCATTACAATAAAATGTGGTCTTACCCAAGCGGATATAGATGACATACTGCACAGCTTCCCTGGGCTGCGTGTACAGGATGCTGCCTCTCATGCTCAACCACATGATGGCGCTCTCACAGATCAGGCAGCTGACCAAGATGCCCAGGTACCCGCGTCCGTGGTCCACCAGCGTTATGGAACAGGACTGGTCCGAACCGTAGGGGAGGCCGAACAGAACCACGGACAGAACCACCAACCTGAACACCAGCGGAATGTCAACAAGTGGAGAGAAACGACGATAACGCAGGAAGTAAGACTCACCAGATGCAGTGTAAAAGGAAAAGGAAGAGGGCGGGCAGCACCAGGTCGTCACTGCCGACTGACCAGCGCCGCCGAAACATCACCATGCCAGGCATCACTGCCCTGTGGGGAAACATCAACAAATCATTTCCTGCATCGGTGGCGTGCAGTCACTACATCACTTCTAGTATTACTTCTCTTAAAATCTATTAAAAAAAGAAGACATAAATTTACCACTTCCACATGGAATATGAGGAGATTTTTTTTCCCTCTCCTCATCCATGGCTGTAAAAATATCATTTTGTATTTTCTTTCATTGACATGAAGCTTCCTTCCTGATTCACTGTTGCTATTGATTGTTGTTATTGATTATATATTGATTAATCATCTTTCACTAAATTGTGTTTTTTTTTGAAAATTTTACAAAAAAAAAAAATTTATTTAAAAATTAATTCATAAATGATCGCAGTTTTGTGGTTGGCACCGCTGCTAAAATCAGTGTGCACATCTATCAAGGTCAGTGGTGGGCAAACTACAGCCCGGGGGCCACATGCGGCCCACTAAGCGTTTGAATCCGGCCCGCTAGTTGCTTTCTAAGTATTTATAAGTAAATACAAAACTGTAAAAATTAAATGACTTTATTGTTGTGAATTTATGAGAATAAAGTCATAAATGTAAATTTATTAATTCACATTAAATGTATGATTTTCATGAATTTATTTGACTAAATTTACTACTTTTTCTTGCATATTTGTCATTTAATTTTGACAAAATTACACTTAGTTTACTATTATTATTATTATTATGATTATTATGTTATTGTGGCTGTTGCGAGATCATTCAAACCTGCAATAAAAGCCTGTTGTTCCGGCGATCAAGTCTGGTGCTTGTGTGTCTCACCAAACAATTATTGACAACGAGTGACCGACGTTAAATCATTTTTCATTCCCAATTTTGAATAAAAATAAAAATAAAAATAAAAATAAAAATAAAAATAAAAATAAAAATAAAAATAAAAATAAAAATAAAAATAAAAAAAAAAATAAAAATAAAAATAAAAATAAAAATAAAAATAAAAATAAAAATAAAAATAAAAATAAAAATAAAGCGGAAGCTGATTTTCATATACATACTGTTTTACTGGTAGTTAGAGCATAGAAAACCTGTTTACGCCCTTCTAAATATGGGGTTTATCTTAATTAGAGCACTCTAGACAGTAAATAACACCCCTATAGTCACATGAACTAATATATAGTCATATATATAGTCATATTAATCAATAAGACAGACATAACAGAACACGAGTAGTGTTTAGTTTTTTCCTTTTTCTGTTATCTAATAATCCGCAGAAAAACATGGGTAAGTTTCAGGAAAATATCAGCTCCCAACTAAAAAAAAAAATATATATATATGCAGAAATACATTGTTGGTATCAGGCATTCTGGTTCATAAAAATGGATGACTACATCTTTAAATGTAAATATAGTTAATAATAGTTAAATATGCATGTTTTTTGCTAACAATAGGATAATAATGATAATAATAATTTATAATTTTATTGCTTTGCTTCTTGTTTTTAATATTTTAATATCTATTTTACTATTTTATTTATTTTTTGATCTTTTAGTTTTGGATTAAATTCAATTTGTACTTTTATTTATTGTATTTCATTTTTACTTTTTATTTTAATCAGCACGATTAATCAGCCTGATTAGTCTAAATTGTAACAATGGAAGATAATGAGGAAAAAGCACAAGACAGGCTCTAGAGGAACGTTCTACTGAGTGGAGAACTGAAAGAAAACCTGCTCTGTTATTGGTTGATTCTGGTCAGCACTGATTCTCCAGGATTCTCCTTGCGCCGACCTTAAACAGCTCCGTCATTGCGGTTATTAAACACCTCCCTTCTGCGTCAGGCATCCATAAATTAATCATGCGATTAAAATGTCAAAAGATAGTTGCATCACTGTCTGGTCTGGTTCCACTTGATTGACACTGCAGTAAATGTGCAACAATATACAGTGGAACCTTGGTTAGCATTAATTCCTTCCGGAATGTCCGACTCTAACCAAAACAGAAAAATTAATCATGCAATTAAAACGTCAAAAGATAGCTGCATCACTGTCTGGTCTGGTTCCACTTGATTGACACTGCAGTATTGTGTGCAACAATATACAGCGGAACCTTGGTTAGCATCATTAATTCCTTCCAGAAAGTCAGACGCTAAGCAAAACAGATAAATTAATCATGCGATTAAAATGTCAAAAGATCAAAAGATAGCTGAATCACTATCTGGTCTGGTTCCACTTGATTGACACTGCAGTAAATGTGCAACAAAATACAGTGGAACCTTGGTTAGCATCATTAATTCCTTCCGGAAAGTCACACGCTAACCAAAACAGATAAATTAATCATGCGATTAAAACGTCAAAAATAGTTGCTCCACTGTCTGGTCTGGTTCCACTTGATTGACACTGCAGTACATATGCAACAATATACAGTGGAACCTTGGTTAGAATCATTAATTCCTTCCAAAATGTCAGACTCTAACCAAGACAGATAAATTAATCATCAATTAAAGCGTCAAAAATAGCTGCTCCACGGTCTGGTCTGGTTCTACTTGATTGACACTGCAGTATGTGTGCAACAATATACAGTGGAACCGTGGTTAACATTATTAATTCCTTCCAGAATGTCCGACTCTAACCAAAACAGATAAATTAATCATGCGATTAAAATGTCAAAAATAACTGTTTGCAGTATGTGTGTGACAATATACAGTGGAACCTTGGTTAGCATCATTAATTCCTTCCAGAATATCCGACGCTAACCAAGACAGATAAATTAATCATGCGATTAAAATGTCAAAAATAGCTGTTTGCAGTATGTGTGCGACAATATACAGTGGAACCTTGGTTATCATCATTAATTCCTTCCAGAATGTCAGACTCTAACCAAGACAAATAAATTAATCATCGATTAAAATGTCAAAAATAGCTGTTCCACTGTCTGGTCTGGTTCCACTTGATTGACACTGCAGTATGTGTGCAACAATATACAGTGGAACCTTGGTTAGCATCATTAATTCCTTCCAGAATGTCCGACTCTAACCAAAACAAATAAATTAATCATGCGATTAAAATGTCAAAAATAGCTGTTTGCAGTATGTGTGCGACAATATACAGTGGAACCTTGGTTAGCATCATTAATTCCTTCCAGAATGTCAGACTCTAACCAAGACAGATAAATTAATCATGCGATTAAAATGTCAAAAATAGCTGCTCCACTGTCTGGTCTGGTACCACTTGATTGACACTGCAGTATGTGTGCAACAATATACAGTGGAACCTTGGTTAGCATCATTAATTCCTTCCAGAATGTCCTACTCTAACCAAGACAGATAAATTAATCATCAATTAAAGCGTCAAAAATAGCTGCTCCACTGTCTGGTTCCACTTGATTGACACTGTAGTACGTGTGCAACAATATACAGTGGGACCTTGGTTAGCATTAATTCCTTCCAGAATGTCCGACTCTAACCAAAACAGATAAATGAATCATCGATTAAAACGTCAAAAATAGCTGTTGCACTGTCTGGTCTGGTTCCACTTGATAGACACTGCAGTACGTACGCAACAAAATACAGTGGGACCTTGGTTAGCATTAATTCCTTCCAGAATGTCCGACTCTAACCAAGACAGATAAATTAATCATGCGATTAAAATGTCCAAAATAGCTGTTTGCTGTATCTGTGCAAAAATATACAGCGGAACCTTGGTTATCATCATTAATTCCTTCCAGAATGTCTGACTCTAACCAAAACAGATAAATTAATCATGCGATTAAAATGTCCAAAATAGCTGTTTGCTGTATGTGTGCAAAAATATACAGTGGAACCTTGGTTAGCATCATTAATTCCTTCCAGAATGTCCGACTCTAACCAAAACAGATGCTAACCAAATGTGTTTTTCCCCATTAGAAATGCAGTGTAGCCTTGGTTAGGATGTTTTTTTTGGTTTAATCACAGAAAACCAAAACAACTATTTCCATTGCTGTCTTACTTCGGGTCAAACTTTAAGTGGGGGCCTGAATACTTAAAGCAAAACAAATGCAGAGAGAAAAGGACTGTGACTTAGTTATTTACAACACCACCTACTTAACACTCAGCGGGAACGTGTCAAAACACAAAATTCCAGTATTTCCTCGGAACAGATCCGCCACAAGCGACTCAAAGCACAGTCTTGTGTTTCTGCTGTGCAGACAAATAAGAGATGACTAATGTGACTAAAGTGCTTTTATCACGGCTCGCGATCATCTGCCGTACTTTGAACGCATCGTCCAAACGCTCCTGATTTTTACGATGCCGGTCCGATGAATGCAAACAAATGCATCATTCCGAGTACATGGAATTCCATTGACAGAGGCCAAAACGTATACGCTTAGCGCTGGAAAACCAAGTGTAATAAAAATATGACCTTCATCCAAGTCCTTGGTTATTTCATTTACGACACGGTTTACAACTCTAAGCACAACAAAGTCTGTTAGCTTCAAGTATTCCTGCTACGCTAATAGCTTTAAGACATTCCTCGCTATATCCACATTCCGATAGCACTCCCTAACTATATCGTGGTAGAGGTGGTTGCAGGTATCGATCCATATCGGCCGATACTTGCCTTAAAAATGCACATGAGCGCTTATGGTGTATTATAGTCAAAACATACGCAGTAATGTGTGAATAAGGAGAGGAAGAAAAAAAAAATTTCTCCTCCTATTCTGTGTGGAAGTGGTAAATTTGTGATCATTCAAACCTGCAATAAAAGCCTGTTGTTCCGGCGATCAAGTCTGGTGCTTGTGTGTCTCACGACGAGTGACCGACGTTAAATCATTTTTCATTCCCAAAATGAAATAAAAATAAAAATAAATAAATAAATAAAAAAGAAACTTAAATTATATTATGGAAAGCAGGAAGTGAACAAATGTAACAGTTACTGATTATTATTATTATTATTTATACTAATGATGATAATAATGATAACAATAATATTAATGACAATAATAATAATAATAATAATAATAATAGGGCTGCACGGCAGTCAAGTGTTTAGCACGCAGACGTCACAGCTAGGAGACCCGAGTTCAATCCCACCCTCGGCCATCTCTGTGTGGAGTTTGCATGTTCTCCCTGTTATTGGAATAAAAATAAAAAAAATTTAAACATTTTTGAAAAAACTTTTTAAAATAAATAAATAAATAAAATACATTTTAGAAAGTTATAAACAGGTTTTCTATGCTTTAACTACAAAAAATATTTCATTCGTTAACATTGAATCCATTCATTTATAGTGGTTTGGGTCTGGAACCAATTAACAGTGATAAACGAGGGAGACTGTGTCAGACAACACCAGGCTTTTATTGCCGGTTTGAATGATCTCCCTCAAAAAAAACCAAAAAAAAACAAAAAAAAAAATAACAAAAAAAACCACTTCCTGTCCACCATTGCAACACATTTACAGCAACACACACAACGACTATATGTATGCCTTGTTTATGTCTTATATGTTATATTTTCTCTTATTATGTCCACTATAGTCTATAATGCCAGTATGAAGATGATTATAGGGGTGTTACGTTATGTTTAGAGGGCTCTCAATGTTCCAGAACATATTGAAAAAGGTCTTTAGACAGGTTTTATATGCTTTAACTACAAAAAATATTTCATTCGTTACCATTGAATCCATTCATTTATAGTGGTTTGGGTCTGGAACCAATTAACAGCGATAAACGAGGGAGACTGTGTCAGACAACACCAGGCTTTTATTGCCGGTTTGAATGATCTCCCTCAAAAAAAACAAAAAAAAAACAACAAAAAAAAACACTTCCTGTCCACCACTGCAACACATTTACAGCAACACACACAACGACTATATATGTTATATTTTCTCTTATTATGTCTACTATAGTCAATAATGCCAGTATGAAGGTGATTATAGGGGTGTTATGTTATGTTTAGAGGGCTCTCAATGTTCCAAAACATATTGAAAAAAGTCTTTAGACAGGTTTTACGTATATATGCTCTGACTACAAAAATATTCAAAATAATGAATTGTACTTCATGTACTTCACTGATCCTACTTGTGGTCTATCAATTAGACTTCTATTAGTACTATTAACTACTACTACTACTAAGTATGTATGACGAGGGGGTACATAAAAGTCGAGTCCTTGTGGATGCAAAGAGCATACATTTTATGAAAAGACATACGTGCACATCCCCGTGTGCACGTGAGCAGTGCCTTTGTGGACCACACAGTAGTACAGCTGTGTACCGGGCCCCGACCCGTACCCACGTGACCCCCGACAACAATGATGTAACAACAATGATAGGCCTCCCAGTCCGTCATTAGCGGGACGCTTCACAACATCTGAAATGCCAGACACGGACTTCATCCAAAAAAAAACAAAAAACATGATAGTTAGGAGACCAGGGTTCAATTCCACACTCGGCCATCTCTATGTGGAGTTTGCATGTTCTCCCCGTGCATGCGTGGGTTTTCTCCGGGTACTCCGGTTTCCTCCCACATTCCAAAAAACATGCTAGGTTAATTAGCGACTCCAAATTGTCCATAGGTATGAATGTGAGTGTGAATGGTTGTTTGTCTATATGTGCCCTGTGATTGGCTGGCCACCAGTCCAGGGTGTACCCCGCCTTTCGCCCAAAGACCGCTGGGATGGAAGTTGGAATTTTCCAAGAAAAAAATTGTAATATTACGAGAATAAAGTCATCAATTTACAAGAAAAAAACATTAATTTATGGAGCATAAAGTCAGAATTTTCCAAGAAAAAAAATGTGATATTACAAGAATAAAGTCATCAATTTACAAGAAAAAAACAAATTTATGGAGCATAAAGTCAGAATTTTCAAAAAAAAAAAGTGATATTACAAGAATAAAGTAATCAATTTACAAGAAACAAAACATAAATTTATGGTGCATAAAGTCCGAATTTTCCAAGAAAAAAAATTTAATATTACGAGAATAAAGTCATCAATTTACAAGAAAAAAAACATAAATTCATGGAGCATAAAGTCAGAATTTTCCAAGAAAAAAATTGTAATATTACAAGAATAAAGTCATCAATTTACAAGAAACAAAACATAAATTTATGGTGCATAAAGTCAGAATTTTCAAAAAAAAAAATTGTAATATTACGAGAATAAAGTCATCAATTTACAAGAAAAACTAAACATAAATTTATGGAGCATAAAGTCAGAATTTTCCAAGAAAAAAATTGTAATATTACGAGAATAAAGTCATTAATTTACAAGAAAAACAAAACATAAATTTATGGAGCATAAAGTCAGAATTTTCCACGAAAAAAATTGTAATATTACAAGAATAAAGTCATTAATTTACAAGGAAAAAAAACATAACTTTATGGAGCATAAAGTCAGAATTGTCCAAGAAAAAAAAATTTAATATTACGAGAATAAAGTCATCAATTAACAAGAAAAAAAACATTAATTTATGGAGCATTAAATCAGAATTTTCTAAGAAAAAAATTGTATTATTACGAGAATAAAGTCATCAATTTACAAGAAAAAAAACATTAATTTATGGAGCATTAAATCAGAATTTTCTAAGAAAAAAATTGTATTATTACGATAATAAAGTCATCAATTTACAAGAAAAAAAACATTAATTTATGGAGCATAAAGTCAGAATTTTCAAAGAAAAAAAACTGTAATATTACGAGAACATAGTCATCAATTTCCAAGCCGAGCCGAGCCGAGCCGAGCCGAGCGCTGGCACAGCGGCCGTGGAAGCTCCTTCCATTCCACATTGTGTGCGTCTTGCAAACACAGACACTCTCAACAGTCCTTACCGACAGGTTTGAAAACAAACAGTTTTGAAAAACCTTTATCGGTAATGACAGAGAAAAGCAAACACAGCAGTGATGAATGATGCCGCTACTGTTGCAGGCCTTTGTAGACCTTTCTGCATAGAACAACAACATTGGGATTGAGTGTGGAGCAAATGCTACATACGGAAGCCTTCAAGGGATTCGCGCATTTACACTAATACAAACCCCAGACCATCACACTACCACCGCTACGTTTTACTGTTGCTATGATGTTCTTTTTTTACGAAGTGTGGCGTATCCATACGTCCACATACTGCATGCATGTGCTGAGGTCATAAAGAATGTGGAGAGCAAGTGTTGACGATACAGCAAGATGGTCGCCATGGTTCACTTTTTCGTGTAAGTTGTCATGAAAAAAGTCATCAATTTACAAGAAAAAAAAACATAAATTTGTAAAGCATAAAATCTGAATTTTCCAAGAAAAAAAAATAATATTACGAGAATAAAGTCATCAATTTACAAGAAAAAAAACACATTTATGGAGCATAAAGTAAGACTTTTCCAAGACAGAAATTACAATATTATGAGAATAAAGTCATCAATTTACAAGAAAAAATCATAAATTTATGGAGCATAAAGTCAGATTTTTCCAATAAATTTTTTTTAATATTACGACAAAAAAGTCATCAATTTAGAAGAAAGCATAAAGTCAGATTTTTCCGAGATAATAAAAATAATATTACGAGAAAAAAGTCATCAATTTAGAAGAAAAAAAACATATATTTATGGAGCATAAAGTCAGAATTTTCCAAGAAAGAAATTGCAATATTACAAGAATAAAGTCATCAATTTACAAGAAAAAAAAACATAAATTTATGGAGCATGAAGTCTGAATTTTCCAAGAAATTTTTTTTAATATTACGAGAATTAAGTCATCAATTTACAAGAAAAAAAACAAATTTATGGAGCATAAAGTCAGAATTGTCCGAGAAAAAAATTGTAATATTACAAAAATAAAGTAATCAATTTACAAGAAAAAAAACATTAATTTATGGAGCATAAAGTCAGAATTTTCCAAGAAAAAAAATGTGATATTACAAGAATAAAGTCATCAATTTACAAGAAACAAAACATAAATTTATGGAGCATAAAGTCAGAATTTTCCAATAAAGAAAAATTGCAATATAATGAGAATAAAGTCATCAATTTACAAGAAAAAAAACACAAATTTATGGAGCATAATGTCAGAATTTTCCAAGAAAAAAATTTCAATGTTACAAGAATAAAGTCATCAATTTACAAGAAAAAAAACATTAATTCATGGAGCATAAAGTCAGAATTTTCCAAGAACAAAATTGTAATATTACGAGAATAAAGTCATCAATTTACAAGAAAAAAAAAACATTAATTTATGGAGCATAAAGTCAGAATTTTCCAAGAAAAAAAATAATATTACAAGAATAAAGTCATCAATTTAAAAGAAAAAAAAACATAAATTTATGGAGCATAAAGTCAGAATTTTCCAAGAAAAAACTTGTAATATTACGAGAATAAAGTCAGCAATTTACGAGAAACAAAACATTAATTTATGGAGCATTAAATCAGAATTTTCTAAGAAAAAAATTGCAATATTACAAGAACGAAGTCATCAATTTACAAGAAAAAAAAACAATTTATGGAGCATAAAGTCAGAATTTTCCAAGAAAAAAATTGTAATATTACAAGAATAAAGTCATCAATTTACAAGAAAAAAAAACATAAATTTATGGAGCATAAAGTCAGAATTTTCCAAGAAAAAAATTGCAATATTACAAGAATAATAACGAGAATATTATCAGAAATTTTATTAAAATAAATAATGTTATAATAAATAATAAAATAATTTAATAAATATAAAACTTTATTTTCAAAATTTCACTATTTTTTCCCCCCAACATAGAAATAACTGATAAATACGTCAACGGTTCGAGGCCCGCTGTTTGGAATGAAAACGTCATTCCTTTCCGTCCATCCTTTCTACGGTCCACCCTCCCATTCTTCCGTCTCCCCACCCTTATGCTCTCTCCTTCTCCTTCCTACCCACACACTCATTCACTATTCATATTTTAGAGGACATTTATGAGCATGGAAACCAGCGAGGGCATCTGCACCATTTTGGGTACGGAGGAAACCTACATTTTCTCCTCTCGCCTTCCCGGCCGGTCCCCTTCCTCTTTTCTTATCTAACAAAGCCAGATTTTGGTTTTGGTTTACCACTGCTCATCTTTTTTTAGACCAAAAGCCATGTGCCACTCACTCCTACTCTCCCTCTGCCTCTTTCTCCATCTTTTTCTCCCACCGCCAACCCACTCAATCCTTTTCACCTCCTTCCTCTCTGGTTTTCTCGTGTTTCAGCCTGTGCCTGTTTGTGTATACGAGATGGTGAGCTGCCAACATGTCTGCAGTTTTGACGACCACAAAAACTATCTGGTTAAATACTGGAAAAAGTCATCATCATCAGCACTGTGACACAAAGCGTACAATAGAGCAGTGGTTCCCAAATTTACCCAATTTCACCTTCAATGGTCCAAAGATGATGAAAATGCTTCTTCAGAGTCAACGGCTGATGACATCATAAACGGGCGACAGAACTCGGGGATAGGGGATTCATTTCCATTTTTCGTTTCCTCGCTCACGGGACCGTTTTTGTGCAGTGTGCAGTGGAACCTTGGTTAGCATCATTCATTTGTTCGACTCAAACCAAAACGGACTCTAACCAAAGCAACTTTTTCCTCATAGGAAATAATGAAAATGCAATTCATCTGCACCAGGCACCCAAAAATGTTAACACAAAACACATTTTATAAACAATAATTATGTTTTTATATATGCAGAAAATATGCAAAAATAATTCCAAATGGAAAAAAATGGACGGGGGGGTGTGTGGGGGGGCATACACAAAACCATCACTTAACACTGACCATATATACAGTGACCATCACCTTGGTTAGCATCATTCATTTGTTCAACTCAAACCAAAACGGACTCTAACCAAAGCAACTTTTTCCTCATAGGAAATAATGAAAATGCAATTCATCTGCACCAGATTTGTGTTAACCCAAAAATGTTAACACAAAACACATTTTATAAACAATAATTATGGTTTTATATATGCAGAAAAATATGCAAAAATAATTCCAAATGGAAAAAAATGGATGGGGGGTGCGGGGAGGGGGCATACACAAAACCATCACTTAACACTGACCATATATACAGTGACCATCACCTTGGTTAGCATCATTCATTTGTTCGACTCAAACCAAAACGGACTCTAACCAAAGCAACTTTTTCCTCATAGGAAATAATGAAAATGCAATTAATCTGCACCAGATTTGTGTTAACCCAAAAATGTTAACACAAAACACATTTTATAAACAATAATTATGGTTTTATATATGCAGAAAAATGTGCAAAAATAATTCCAAATGAAAAAAAATGGATGGGGGGTGCGGGGGGGGGGGGGGGCATACACAAAACCATCACTTAACACTGACCATATATACAGTGACCATCACCTTGGTTAGCATCATTCATTTGTTCGACTCAAACCAAAACGGACTCTAACCAAAGCAACTTTGTCCTCATAGGAAATAATGAAAATGCAATTAATCTGCACCAGATTTGTGTTAACCCAAAAATGTTAACACAAAACACATTTTATAAACAATAATTATGGTTTTATATATGCAGAAAAATATGCAAAAATAATTCCAAATGGAAAAAAATGGATGGGGGGTGCAGGGGGGGCATACACAAAACCATCACTTAACACTGACCATATATACAGTGACCATCACCTTGGTTAGCATCATTCATTTGTTCGACTCAAACCAAAACGGACTCTAACCAAAGCAACTTTTTCCTCATAGGAAATAATGAAAATGCAATTAATCTGCACCAGGCACCAAAAAATGTTAACACAAAACACATTTTATAAACAATAATTATGGTTTTATATATGCAGAAAAATATGCAAAAATAATTCCAAATGGAAAAAAATGGATGGGGGGTGCGGGGGGGGGCATACACAAAACCATCACTTAACACTGACCATATATACAGTGACCATCACCTTGGTTAGCATCATTCATTTGTTCGACTCAAACCAAAACGGACTCTAACCAAAGCAACTTTTTCCTCATAGGAAATAATGAAAATGCAATTAATCTGCACCAGATTTGTGTTAACCCAAAAATGTTAACACAAAACACATTTTATAAACAATAATTATGGTTTTATATATGCAGAAAAATATGCAAAAATAATTCCAAATGGAAAAAAATGGATGGGGGGTGCAGGGGGGGGGGCATACACAAAACCATCACTTAACACTGACCATATATACAGTGACCATCACCTTGGTTAGCATCATTCATTTGTTCGACTCAAACCAAAACTGACTCTAACCAAAGCAACTTTTTCCTCATAGGAAATAATGAAAATGCAATTAATCTGCACCAGGCACCAAAAAATGTTAACACAAAACACATTTTATAAACAATAATTATGGTTTTATATATGCAGAAAAATATGCAAAAATAATTCCAAATGGAAAAAAATGGATGGGGGTGCGGGGAGGGGGCATACACAAAACCATCACTTAACACTGACCATATATACAGTGACCATCACCTTGGTTAGCATCATTCATTTGTTCGACTCAAACCAAAACGGACTCTAACCAAAGCAACTTTGTCCTCATAGGAAATAATGAAAATGCAATTAATCTGCACCAGATTTGTGTTAACCCAAAAATGTTAACACAAAACACATTTTATAAACAATAATTATGGTTTTATATATGCAGAAAAATGTGCAAAAATAATTCCAAATGAAAAAAAATGGATGGGGGGTGCGGGGGGGGGGGGCATACACAAAACCATCACTTAACACTGACCAAATATACAGTGACCATCACCTTGGTTAGCATCATTCATTTGTTCAACTCAAACCAAAATGGACTCTAACCAAAGCAACTTTTTCCTCATAGGAAATAATGAAAATGCAATTAATCTGCACCAGATTTGTGTTAACCCAAAAATGTTAACACAAAACACATTTTATAAACAATAATTATGGTTTTATATATGCAGAAAAATATGCAAAAATAATTCCAAATGGAAAAAGAATGGACGGGGGGGGGGGCATACACAAAACCATCACTTAACACTGACCATCACCTTGGTTAGCATCATTCATTCGTTCCAGAAGGTCCGACTGAAACCAAAACAGACTCTAACTAAGGCAAATTTTTCCTCATAGGAAATAATGAAAATACAATTAACACAAAACACATTTTATAAAACAATAATTATGGTTTTATATATGCAGAAAAATATGCAAAAATAATTCCAAATGGAAAAAAATGGACGGACGGGGGGCATACACAAAAACAACACTTAACACTGACCATCACCTTGGTTAGCATCATTCATTTGTTCCAGAAGGTCCAACTCAAACCAAAAC
The DNA here is from genome assembly GCF_037039965.1 of Doryrhamphus excisus. Taxonomy (NCBI): domain Eukaryota; kingdom Metazoa; phylum Chordata; class Actinopteri; order Syngnathiformes; family Syngnathidae; genus Doryrhamphus; species Doryrhamphus excisus. The sequence continues at coordinate 26,752,152 of NC_136357.1, forward strand.
AGACTCTAACCAAAGCAACTTTTTCCTCATAGGAAATAATGAAAATGCAATTAATCTGCACTAGTCTTTGCAGATTTTCTTTTCGGATTTTATGAATTTATTCCAATAATATTTTGACTCATTTCTGTATGTATTCAACACTGTATATTTTTTTTATAATTTTTACCGGTTTGTTTATGACTTCAGTCCCGTAATATTTTGACTTTGTTCCCATAATATTTCCATAATTTCCAAAAATGTGAACCCTATTTGTTTGTCATAATAAACAAAATAATAATAAATTTATGCTCATAAAATAAAGTTTTTCCCTTCATAACATTATTATATTTTTCTCATTTGTTGACAACTTGACTTTATTCTAGTAAAATCAATTTTTTCTGTTTTGTTTTTTTTATTTTCAGACTATATCAACTTTTCTCTTGTAAATTGTCTTCTCAAATTATGATGACAATATTTTCACATTAATCCCGTAATATTAGAACTTTCCGGGGGGGGGGGGGGTTCTCATAAAATTTTAATAAAAAAAAAAGTATTTTTTTTTCTAAATATTTTGAATTTTGCTGCTTTTTTTAAATTTTTGCTGCTACTTTTTCAATTCTCCAAATATTTTCTTTATTTTTCCGGGAAAAAAAATTAGTTTCTCATAAAATTTAAATTTAAAAAAAGTATTTTTTCCTAATCATTTCAACTTAATGCCTCTAAAATATTGTTCCCCCGTATAATATTCTTAATATGCTATAAACTGAAACAATAAGCTTCAGTCTATTATAAACATAAACATCAACTACTATATGATACGTGTGTCCATCCAAAGTCATGTGTGTCGTCTTGTCTGCGGTTCCCAATCCTGAATAGCACGTTCACAAACACTAAGTGTTTAAAATAAATGTTTGGATGCGAAACAAATGTTTCACTGTTGCACTCAGAAACAAGCTAACACAATCTGGTGTTTAGTAACGTACCACTTTTGTGTGTAACAGTGAACGTTTCACAATTGTTCCGTGTTGTTTGTCTTCCCTTTAATTCTGTGACTTGTTGTCCCACGCGGACAGCAAAACACACTAGACCAGGGGTCTCAAACACGCGGCCCGCGTGCCAAATGTGGCCCGCAGGACACTAGTTTGAGCCCCCCGCCTTGATATGAAAGTTTAATGTTAGTGCGTCCCCCGCGCAAGTTTGATATGGATGCTGTATGGCAGGGGTCTCAAACACGCGGCCCACGGGCCAAATGTGGCCCGCAGGACACTAGTTTGAGGCCCCCGCCTTGATATGAAAGTTTAATGTTAGTGCGTCCCGCGCAAGTTTGATATGGATACTGTATGGCAGGGGTCTCAAACACGCGGCCCGCGGGCCAAATGTGGCCCGCAGGACACTAGTTTGAGGCCCCCGCCTTGATATGAAAGTTTAATGTTAGTGCGGCCCGCGCAAGTTTGATATGGATGCTGTATGGCAGGGGTCTCAAACATGCGGCCCGCAGGACACTAGTTTGAGGCCCCCGCTTTGATATGAAAGTTTAATGTTAGTGCGGCCGTGCAAGTTTGATACGGATGCTCTATGGCAGGGGTCTCAAACACGCGGCCCGCTTGTGAAATTTTTTTGAACATTTTTTTTTGTCAGGAACTAATATTTTCCTGAAACTTACCTGTGTGCTAATTACTACAGAACGGAAAATGGTAGAAAGAAACATTTTTTCCCTTTGTTTTGCGTCATTTATTTTGGTATATTTGTGAAAATTTTTTGAAATTTTTTTTTTTAGTTGGGAACTAATATTTTCCTGAAACTTACCTGTGTGCTAATTACTACAGAACGGAAAATGGTAGAAAGAAACATTTTTTCCCTTTGTTTTGCGTCGTTTATTTTGGTATATTTGTGAAAATTTTTTGAAATTTTTTTTTTTAGTCAGGAACTAATATTTTCCTGAAACTTACCTGTGTGCTAATTACTACAGAACAGAAAACGGTAGAAAGAAACTTTTTTTCTCCTTGTTTTGCATCGTTTATTTTGGTGTACTTGTGAAAATTTTTAGAAAATTTTTTTGTTTTTAGTCGGGAACTAATATTTTCCTGAAACTTACCTGTGTGCCAATTACTACAGAATGGAAAACGGTAGAAACAAACTTTTTTTTTTTCCTGATGAAAGATTAGACTCCCGGTCTAATATCTTTTTTTTGGCTAGGTTCCATATTTATATCGCTAAGGACACAATGTCTAAAACGACCACTGCGGAACGTCGCTACAACGATATCGCCGATGGAACCTCACAGAACCTACTTTACCAACTCCCCCTGACCAGCAAGTGTTTCTTAGTAACATTTTAAGTTCATGTATTTTTTTTTTATGCAGCAATAGTTTTCACCTGACCACAAATTGACAAGTGAACACACCGCGTGTTTCAATAAAACCAACAAGTCTCGACATATTTGAGCTGTCACAAAAAGCAAAAAAATATTTGTAATCAAAGTGAAAGTCACGCTTGAATTTTTTTCCAATTTTTTTTAAACTTTTTTTTTAGTCGGGAACTGATATTTTCCTGAAACTTACCCGTGTTTCACTGCTGATTACTACAGAACGGAAAACGGTAGAAAGAAACTTTTTTTCCCCCTTGTTTTGCATCGTTTATTTTGGTATACTTGTGAAAAAAAATTTTAAACATTTTTTTTAGTCGGGAACTAATATTTTCCTGAAACTTACCTGTGTGCTAATTACTACAGAACTGAAAACGGTAGAAAGAAACTTTTTTTTCCCCTTGTTTTGCATCGTTTATTTTGGTATACTTGTGAGAAAAATTTTTTTAGTCGGGAACTAATATTTTCCTGAAACTTACCTGTGTGCTAATCACTACAGAACGGAAAACGGTAGAACCAAACTTTTTTTTTTTCCTGATGAAAGATGGGAGTATAATATCTTTTTTTGGCTAGGTTCCATATTTATATATCGCTAAGAACACACTGCGGAACGTCGCTACGACGATATCGCCGATGGAACCTCACAGAACCTATTTTGCCGGTAACAGAACCAACTCCCCCTGACCAGCAAGTGTTTCTTAGTAACATTTTAAGTTCAAGTATTATTTTTTTTAATGCAGCAATAGTTTTCACCGGACCACAAATTGACAAGTGAACACACCGCGTGTTTCAATAAAAAACCAACAAGTCTCGAACACAAGCAAGTATCTTTTGTGTACATTACTGACAACAACTGCTCAGGGTGTCATCGTGCAGGCCTTGATGGGGTGGGATGTGGCCTACAAACGTGCCCACCCAATCAATAACCATGCATGTCCGATACCCAAACCACGAATGTGTCAATTGATCCGAGATCGGGATGCCTTACCTGTGTTTTGACGCTGCCGTGACTCGAACCACTGCATCGGTTCCCTTTCCTCGCCCATATCCCCCCCACCACCAGATGGACTGGAGAACCGCTTCGTCAGCCTTCGTTCTCCCGACACAAGAAAGATGCAAGTCCGTGAACGCGTCGCCGTTAGATTTGTATTGTTTTTTTTGTTAAGACAGACGAACCGCTGAAGAATGAATGGGCTAATCAGATGGAGAAGTGGTTGCTGCGTGTCATGGCAATCAAACCGTTGAAAGAGCAACACGTCTCCGGCTGTGGAGGCTCCTTTCTGTGTCTTTTTCAATGCCACTGAAAAGAAAGGGAAGAAGAAGAAAAAAAAAATCCACAAGCACAAGCAGGGTCCTCGACTTAGCTTGCCCGCGTCCACGTTGAAGTCAGCGGCGTGTACGCGAGCACCAGCCGCCGGACAACTCCCGAATCTCGGCAAGGAAAACACGGGGAGAACCGGAGAACCGGCCCACCTCCCCGGTACATATCTACGAATTACGAAGCAAGAAGCAACCCCCCTTCCGCGTTCCACTGCGCATATCACGTACCGCGTTGTGATGGCGCATACCTGACTCGCTTATTGCGGAGGAAGGGCGCCACTGGTGGTTTGTGAGGGTTTGGGCGGATCGATACAAGTGAGGATCGTGTCGATACCTGGCGTAGTGGCGGAATCGGATCGATACAAGTGTGATTAGATTGATATTTTCAGTTCTCGTCTGCTTTATTTTCATAAACTTGTTGTTTTATTCTTGAACTATTCACATATTAATTATTGGCAGCATGTTGTACAAATAAAAAAATAAAAAAAATTCTGGAAATATAGCTACAATGTAAACAATAAATTCATTTAATTATTTTTCATAAATTAAAACAAATACAATCCAAAGAGAAAAGGTTAAAATATTTTTGAATAATTATATTTTTATTTGATTTACTTGTTGGGAAAATATAGATATAATATAAACAAACAATGCAATTATTTTTGCATTAAATCATTAATTTATTTCTTAATTAGAACAAATACAATCCAAAGAGAAAAGGTTAAAATATTTTTGAATAATTATATTTTTATTTGATTTACTTTACTAAAATATAGATATAATGTAAACAAACAATGCAATTATTTTTGCATTAATTCATTAATTTATTTAATAATTACAACAAATACAATACAAAGGGAAAAGGTGGAAATGTTGATAATCATTTATTTCTTTTAATTACTTATTTAAAAAAACAGCAAAAGTTTTGGGGACAATGTAGCTGTACATTAACAAAAATATGCAATTATTTATTGATTAATTACAATATTTTTCTTAAATGTAAAGACAAATGTTGATAATCATTAATTATGTTTATTCACTTACAATAAAAAACATAAAAACTTACAAAATATATTTTTATGTATTTATATATAGAGAATATATGTAAAACAAAAATATAGATGCAATGCAATAACAAAAATAATTATTTTTAAAAAATAATAATTAAAAATAAATACAACACTTTTAATATTTTTTTCATTTTATTTACTTACTGACAAGCCTGACATTTTTCATTTTTTCAAATAAAACATATTTTTAAAATTTATTAAAAATAAATACAACACTTTTAATATTTTTTTCATTTTATTTACTTACTGACAACCTGACATTTTTCAATTTTTTTCAAATAAAACATATCGGTATCAATATCGGTAACTGTATCTCCATCAGCTATGCCGTCCCCTAATGCGCCTGGTATCGAATCAACACCAAAGTTAACGGTATCGTCCGCCGCTGGTGACAAGCAAAAGGTCGGCTGCCGCTCCAAAGATGACAGAGCCTGGGTGAGATCAATCCCTGCCCGCTCGCTTCACCGTCGAAGCCGAATAATGGCCGCCGAAACGTCATTCGTTCCATTCAAGGCGGTGTGAAGCCAAAAAAAACGACAGACGTTAGCGACTGGGTTTGAGTCCACAATCAGGGAGGACATTTATTTCTACGTTCACGGAATTCGATGCGCGGACACCTAAAGGGGCGTTCCCACCGTCGTCTGAGCCGCACTTCCGGTTTGGTGCTTTGATAGACTGGGCGTGGTTGGGTGAAGGGTCAGTGAATAAACACGTTCAATCCAACGCAATTTCTTCAGTTTGATATCGATTTAATACCAAGTAAGTATGATACTGACTTGCTGACATATTTAGGCAAACAAAAGCATATTTTATGATCAACAAACATATTTGTTTTGGGCAATTTCAGTCATTATAAATACAAAATATAAGACAATGTCATAATATCAACTATATACAAACCAGTAAAAATAGTCAACAAAAATAAAGTCAATAATAAAGTCGCATAATTATGAGAAATAAAATTGGAAAATTATGAGGAAAAAAAGTTAAATATTTACGAGAAACACAGTGGTAATATTACAAAATAAAAATCATGTTAATTAATGTGGAAAAAAAATCTAAATTTACAAGAAAAAAAGTTGTAATATAAGAATAAAGTTGTAAATTTGTGAAAATAAAGTTGTAAATTTGTGAATTAACAAGAACAAAAGTAATATTGCAAGAATAACATCGGAAATTTCTGAGAAAAAAAGTAGACAATTTACAAGAAAAATATTAATATTCCAAGAATAAAGTCAGAAATTCATGAAAAAAAGTTGTAATATTACAAGAATAAAGTTTCAAATGTATACAAAAAATGTTGTAATAATACATGAAAAAATAGTATTTATGTTACAAAAATAAAGTCATAAATTTACGAGAATAAAGTTGTAAATTTGCGAAAAATAAAGTTGTAAATTTAACAAAAGTAATATTACAAGAATAACATCGGAAATTTCTGAGAGAAAAAAAGTAGACAATTTACAAGAAAAAAATTTTATATTCCAAGAATAAAGTCGGAAATTCATGAGGAAAAAAAGTTGTAATATTACAAGAATAAAGTTTCAAATTTATACAAAAAAAATTTAATATTACATGAAAAAATAGTATTTATGTTACAAAAATAAAGTCATGAATTTATGAGAATAAAGTTGCACATTTTTGACAAAAAAAAGTCAAAAATTGACAAGAAAATAAAGTCATAATATGAATAAAAAGTTGTATATTTACGACAATATAGTGGTTAATTTATGTGGGGGGGAAAAAAAATTTAATATTTTGGCTTTATGCTACTAAAAATGATATTACGACTTTTTTTCTTGTAAATTCACAACCTTATTTTGGTAAATTTAAGACTTTTTTTCTCGTAAATTTACAATGCTTTTTCGTAATATTGCGACATATTTTCTCGTAAATGTACAATTTCATAAATTTCATTTATTCAATAAAAAAATTTCAATTCTAACAAAGGTTCAGGCTATTGATGATTGTCGTTATTATTATTATTATTATTAAATATTCTGCTTCTTTTGTGCATTTTATTCATTAATAATTCATATTGTTGTATTTCCTGCAACATTGAACTACAATAACTAACATTTGCTGCATCCAAAAATGGCCGTTTTTATATCCCAAAAGGGAGAATCTAATCAAATGGACTCCCCCCTCTTTTGTGTGCCAGATGGTACATCCCCGGTCTCTCCTCTATTCTCCTCCCTCCCTCCTTCCCGTGCCCTCCATCTTTCTTCTTTCTGTCATTTCCTGATATTAAGGGCATTCCGGCAACCAGCGACCGCGGCGGTGCTTTCTGCGTTGACTATTCCACGAATTGCTCGGGAAGCTACAGGAGAGGTATGTGGCGTCCATTTTGTTTCTGACTGAGCAGCATCAGGATGCATTAGTCGGCATTTTTTTTTTTTTTTTTTTTTTTTTTAGTATGGAGTGCGAGCCGCGTTCACGTCCACACGTTTCCACTGATGTCAGGTCAGTGGGCGCGTGTGAACTTTTCGTTGATGTTGGGTTTTCTTCCTCCATCTTGGTCTATTTATAGTCCCTATGAGTCACTGACTTTTGAGAATTAAGATAACCGGAGGTAGAACATAAAACTAAAAATGCACGGAGGCCCGGCGTGCACGCATCCTGAACGGTATTCCCTCAAGGTCACGGCTGCTACATGCTAAGATGTCCATCTGACCCCCCCCCCATACCCCCCCTCAGCAGACATAACCTTTGCACCCGTTTGCCGCAGACCTGACCTCCAAAGCTTCCTGTCCCCCAAGACCAGAGCTAACATCCGCCCTGCCCCCGGATATCCATGGAAGCCAAGGCCAAGTCGGCAGCTCCCACGCCCAAGGGGCCGTCGAAAGCTGACAAGAAAGAGCCACCCGCCGCCCCACGTCGTGCCGACCCTGCCCCGGCCACCCCTGAACCGGAGATCCCTCCCCCGCAGGACGGGGCGGCAGAAGATGACGCGGGTGCCTGCAGCTCAGACTCTCTCGAGCACATGAAGCCCTTCCTCATCGGCGGCGTTGTCATCGCAGTGGGGGCCATTTTGTTGGGGGCCGTGTTGCTGGCGAGGAGGAATTAGAATCCCGATTCCGATTTCCAGCTACGAGAATTGACTGAGTTGTGTCACGCAGACGGTCCCGATTGAGATAGGAGAATGGGGGATGGGGGGATGGGGGGGGGGGTCGCCGGGCTCCTTTCTTTTGGGCTTGCTAAGGTGTCGTCCCTCCAAGCAGTTCTATATGCATGAAATGACGATTATGATTTCCCTCTATTAATAAACATAACTTACACTGTAGTGCTTACAATATTTCCAAACATACACTTTCTAAAAATAGCCTTTTTATCCGCTTGATCGTATTCCCGCCTGACATATTCAGCCGAGTTCAACTTCCGAAGAATTATCCGGCATTTCCGTTCCCTTTTTCCAAAGACACGCTACTGTGGGAACGCTATGCGACACAACTGAGGCTTCATCCCTGCATGCCGACTAGATAGGACAGCACTACTATGATGGCACGGCTCGTGTTGTCCTATCTGGTTATTGAGTAGAAACTGATCGGACAACTTTGGTGATTGAGTATAAACTAGACAGGACTAGATAGGACAGCTCTTCTCTGAGAGGGGACTGATGAATGCTGTCTTATCTGGCCTTTGAGCATAAACTGATATGACTAGATAGGACAGCTCTCCAGACTGATGGGATGGTGCATATTGTCCTGTCTGGTCTTTGAGCATACACCGATAGGACTAGATAGGACAGCTCTAGACTTATGCTATCTGGTCTTTAAGGATAATTTCTGAAGACTAGATAGGACATTTATAGCCTGGGGGTGCATATTGTCCTATCTGGTCTTGAAGCATAAATTGATAGGACTAGATAGGACAGCTCTAGTCTGGGGGTAGGGTGCATGTTGTCCTATCTGGTCTTTAAGCATAATTTGATAGGACTAGATAGGACAGCTCTAGTCTGGGGGGTGCATGTTGTCCTATCTGGTCTTTAAGGATAATTTGATAGGACTAGGTAGGACAGCTTTAGTCTAGGGGGGTCCATATTGTCCTATCTGGTCTTAAAGCATATATTGATAGGACTAGATAGGACAGCTCTAGTCTGGGGGGTGCATGTTGTCCTATCTGGTCTTTAAGGATAATTTGATAGGACTAGGTAGGACAGCTTTAGTCTAGGGGGGTCCATATTGTCCTATCTGGTCTTTAAGCATAATTTGATAGGACTAGATAGGACAGCTCTAGTCTGGGGGGTGCATGTTGTCCTATCTGGTCTTTAAGGATAATTTGATAGGACTAGATAAGACAGCTTTAGTCTAGGGGGGTCCATATTGTCCTATCTGGTCTTAAAGCATATATTGATAGGACAGCTCTAGTCTGGGGGATTGTACATATTGTCCTATCTGGTCTTTAAGCATAAATTGATGGGACTAGATAGGACAGCTATAGTCTTCAGGGATGTTGTATATTGTCCTATCTGGTCTTAAAACATAAATTGATAGGACTAGATAGGACAGCTCTAGTCTGGGGGATTGTGCATATTGTCCTATCTGGTCTTAATACATAAATTGATAGGACTAGATAGGACAGCTCTAGTCTGCAGGGATGGTGTATATTGTCCTATCTGGTCTTTAAGCATAAATTGATGGGACTTGATAGGACCGCTCTAGTCTGGGGGTAGTGTGCATGTTGTCCTATCTGGTCTTTAAGCATAATTTGATAGGACTAGATAGGACAGCTCTAGTCTGCAGGGATGGTGTATATTGTCCTATCTGGTCTTTAAGCATAAATTGATGGGACTAGATAGGACCGCTCTAGTCTGGGGGTAGTGTGCATGTTGTCCTATCTGGTCTTAATACATAAATTGATAGGACTAGATAGGACAGCTCTAGTCTGCAGGGATGGTGTATATTGTCCTATCTGGTCTTTAAGCATAAATTGATGGGACTAGATAGGACCGCTCTAGTCTGGGGGTAGTGTGAATGTTGTCCTATCTGGTCTTTAAGCATAATTTGATAGGACTAGATAGGACAGCTCTAGTCTGGGGGGGTGTATATTGGTCTATCTGGTCTTAAAGCATATATTGATAGGACGAGATAGGACAGCTCTAGTCTGGGGGGGGTGCATGTTGTCCTATCTGGTCTTTAAGCATAATTTCATAGGACTAAATAGGACAGCTCTAGTCTGGGGGGGGATGGCGTATATTGTCCTAGCTGGTCTTTAAGCATAAATTGATAAGACAACTCTAGTCTGGGAGGAGGGGAGGGGGTGCATATTGTCCTATCTAGTCTTTGAGCATGAATGAACTGATGAAACGTCTTCTCAGACCTGACCAGACCAGCTTTGATGGATTGGTGACAGCGTGTTGTTCCTCGATGTAGAATAAGAATGATGTCATGTTAGCTCGTTAGCTCCACAGCATCTGGACATGTTCCACATCTGTATGTTGACTCCTTATGCTAACTACTTAGCTGCAGAGCGGCAGACCAGCCATTATAGGACCGGTATCAGGTTCAGCGGCTGGCTTCATTTCAGCGTTCTCTCTGCGGACGCCATGAAGAAGAAGCCATGTTTTAAAAAGCTTCTTAATAACCAAGTACAGTACGGATGCACAGCAGCGTTATAAAATGCTAACGTAATGGAACGTTGCCGCATTGGCTTCCGTGTATGTTTATTTCATTTTGGTTGCAAGGGCGTGTAACCTAACGTGTAACTCAACATGTGACCCCGTTCATCTAGTCGGTGTGTATTTGAGTACATTCAACACCCCTAACTCATTCAAACGATACAACGCCAAAAGTAGAACTAACTTCACCCGACATTGTACAAACCAGTGTACCAAAAAATAAAAAAATAAAAAAATCTTCTTTTAATAACTTCAACAGCGTATAAATGCAATAATTCAGATAGGATTCCTCAGTTGGCACATATAACCGTGCTGTAGCAAATTCTAATAAACGATAAAAGATGTAACACTGGTGATTGGTCATGTATGGTGTTTAAAAATGGCAACAGCAGTGATGTTAGAAATGATAGCATTTGTGTGTTCATGGTGACTGTAATGGTAACGATGGCTATATATGGATATATTTTTTATATTTAGTATTAAAAGCTACTATCTCGGGTACTCGCCCTCTCTCCCCCGCTAGTGTATACAGTACAAAGAATGTGGTTGTGATGCAGCCTTTATTAAAAGGAAGTGAACCAACCTCCAATGTGTTTTGTATTTTTTTTGGTGTTGATATAAATATAAATATAATAAATAATAATAAAAATAATAATAAAAATAATAATCTGACACACAATCACTGATGTTTATGTCTCGGGGTGAAAATAACAAGAATTTAACACATCATAAAGCAAATTTGATCTTCAACGAGAAGAAAACTATTTTCTACAGTGTTTCTTTTCATTTGTGTTTCTATTTATTTATTTATACATTTATTTTGAAGGCCAAAGTGACCCGGATACAGGATGTACTTCGCAGGAGTTGGCGGAACTGACGGGGAATCTGTGCTGCACAGGCAGAAGCGCAGATAAAGAGGAGAAACAATTAAAATAAGATGGCACCGGAAAAGAAGAACAAAATATACCGTAGTTACTCGACAAAAAAACGAGAGTGCTGATAAGTATGGCATATCACCAATTCAATCAGTATTGTTAAAAATTGATATTTTATTTTGAACGGACCATACCGGATGTTGAACGGACCAGACCGGATGCTGAACGGACCATACCGGATGTGTTTCTAGTCACGTGACTTAGTTACTCGCTCAAGCTAGTTTGCCTGTTTAATTGGCGCAGCACAGATCCCGACTTATTGTGTAAATTATTAGGTGTAGAGCAACTCAACCAGTGAGGGTGAGTTAACGCACGATTAAACTTTTGTTATAGATGTTTTTGGGGAGATTCAGTAGTATTTCTTTTGTTTTAGCGGCGGAAATACAGTTAGCATCGCAGCTTTAGCTAGCGCTAACAGCATCGTGCTTCAACCACGGGGGGGGGGGGGGGTTTGTTGTTAGCAAAACATAAGCTAACCCAAAGCAAGATTACGAATTTATGAGAAATATACATTGAGCGGTGGTTATATAATTTAATACTCAATATTTATTTCAAAGTAGACATGACTGACCGTGTCTTTGAAGTACTCAGTGTGCCTGTGTCCAGGTGTTTGGAAAATGATCATCCCGGTCCGGTGCTTCACCTGTGGAAAGATCGTGGGTAATAAGTGGGAGATGTACCTTGGCCTCCTCCAGGCTGAGTACACGGAAGGGTAAGAACATCTGAAAAGTACATGCTTATACAAGTATTCAAGTGGAACGCCAGATATAGTTTTTCTGTAAAAAAAAAAAAAAACAAACTAGTTTTTAAAACTATATGTTTTATAGTTTTTTTTACTTCCCATGACGTCCATTGTTAGCCACAGTAGCTCATTAACTAGTAAATTTTGAACGACGGGCAAAATTCCACAAAAAGTGCAGTTCTTGTTTGAAATGCTGCACATAATAGTTACACCTATATTTAAAAAGGCATATTTTTGACACTTCAAGCCCTTACAAAATGATTACATTTATTTGAAATTGTATAATGTGTATATATATATGGTAATGGTTTAATTTCATTTGAACATACATCAGATTACAATTGAATGCATCACATAATCAGTTCCCAGTTCCACATGTCCAAAAGGAGTAGGAAGAAGCAAAGCTTATTAAATCCTACCCCTCCATCTTGTACTTTTACAATCAGTAACTGTTATATTTGTTCACTTCCTGCTTTCCTAATATTATTTAAGTGATTTATTTTTATTTAAATTATTTATTTTAGTTTTATTTTTGTATTTTATTTATTTTTAAAATTTAAGTCATTTATATTTATTTTATTTAAATTATTTATTTTTGTTGTATTTTAGTTTTATTTTATTTTTTGTCACGTACCGAAGTACAAGGTGATATGACCATACAATAACGTAAAGGGTACCATAGTAAGTGTCAATATAGTGATTATATATAGCACATCATGACACATCATGATTCCATAATTTGATTCCACATACGGAAATGCTATAGCTTTTTAATGTAGTCTGAGCATATAAGTGTTTCAAATGTACTTTTTCCCTGAGATCATATTTCTCCTCTCTTGTAGAGAAGTATTGGATGACATTTTTAGCTAATTGGTTATTTTTAGCCTTATGCATTATTTTAGCTGTTTTGAAGATGAACTATATCAGCAAGTTGAAGTATTTGTGATTTTAGAAATAAGGAGTTAGTATGTTCTCTGTTGGCGGTATTACAAATTATCCTGACTGACCTTTTTTTTTTGCAGTACATTTAGCGAGTGAAGATTGCTTTTATAGTTATTAGCCCACATTTCCACACAATAAGTAAGATATGGTACAACCAGAGAGCAATAAAGAGTATGGAGTGTTTTCTGATTGAGAACAAATTTTGCTTTGTTCAATATTGAAATATTTATATTATATACTTATATGTACTTACTAGTAATGAATGATAATGAAAGATGATTCCATCTTCTATCCTCCTGGATGGCATTCTGAGATGATGTAGGCTTTTCCGTTCACGTTCTAATGGTGCGATGTCTGTAACTTGTTGATCCAACTCCGTCCAGTAGATGGCATTGTGTCTCGGCTTCTTAATACACTTTAAATGCCCTGGTCTGCCACAGAATGAGACGACTTAGCGGGTGTTCAGATCCCTGTAAATGGTCTTTTTAGTCGTTGAAGACAAACATGGAAGACCGGTGTCCTGAATGTAACCATATCCTTTTTGTCTTCTTCCCCACCCGCTCAGCGACGCTCTTGACGCCCTGGGTCTGAAGAGGTACTGCTGTCGGAGGATGCTCCTCTCTCACGTGGATCTCATCGAGAAGCTGTTGAATTACGCTCCCCTGGAAAAGTAGTTCCGACTTGCTCCCTTCAAACAATGTTTTGTTTTTTTTTTTTTTGCTAAGTAAAGCTGTTAAAGCTGTCGGAATCGGTGGTTTTCAGTACGACATGGTGAGGATGGATGACGGCATTTTTTTTTTTTAATGCTGTGCGATCGAGCCACAAGGAACTACATGCGAGTTACTTATCGCTTATGTCTACTACAGTGGTGGGAAAAAAGACCTAATAGTTAATAGGAGCGTAAAGGTCATTATAGGTGTTATTTTACTTTGCGGAGGCGTATTTCGAGTAGGGATCGACGATATGTTTTTTTTTTGGGGGGGGCGATACCGATTTTTTTTCCATCACCCTTAGCCGATGGCCGATTTTGCTTGCGCCGATATTGCTTTTGATCCCTAAATTTACATGAAAAAATGACCATGATAACAAATATTCTAGGTCTCATGTTTAAAGAAATATTGATTGAAATGTAAACACTGAACACAGTAGGATTCAGCTTTCTTAAACACACATTTAAACGCCATTATCAACTTTAATAAATAGGAATAAATATTCAACCATGTGCAAAAACATTTCTGTCGTAGTTTAGTTTCCTCCGCGGCGTGACGCGCACCCATTCTTGTTCTGCACAACTAGTGAGAGTGCTTTTATTCATCTGTTGCGTTGGTATATGATGTTTTTGGGCTTTTCTTGTTGTCTTTAACTTTAACTGTTATGCCTAGCTAGCGATCACCCAGTGAAATGTGATGAGCTTTAGCAAGCAAGCTTACTCTATTACAGTAAAGTCTCGTTATATCGATATCGGTTATAACGAATTACTGCTTATTACGATACTATTTTCATTTCCCGGCAAATTTCTAGTATTTTATGATATAATTAGTTCCATTAGTACGATACCCGGTTATTATGATAATCCGGTTACTATGATGCCCTTTTCATCTCCCGCCAGCCAATTTGGTCTGCTTATATCGATACAGAAGCAGCTTAAATCAATCTTTGCTTAAGGATTTCAATACCAAAAAAGAACACGGCGAACGGCTGCTTCCAGTCAACTTTATTTTTCACACTTCCACCACCAGAGCGCAGCACACACACACCGATTCCCGCACTTCCTGGTTCACAGGTCATGCTCAACCCGTCCCACATAGCTGGCCAAACACATGCCTACAACAGAAGAACCAACTGACATAGCATACACACCTATTCCAACGAAGACACAAGCATACAAATACATGTATTTAATTGTGTTGTATTCAGATGTCTTTTTATCGCTCGTGGTTTCATGAACGCAGTTGGTTCTTCTGTTGCAGGCATGTGTTTGGCCAGCTATGTGGGGCGGGTTGAGCATGACCTGTGAACCAGGAAGTGCAGGAATCGGTGTGTGTGCTGTGCTCTGGTGGTGGAAGTGTGAAAAATAAAGTTGACTGGAACCAGCCGTTCGCCGTGTTCTTTTTTGGTATTGAAATCCTTAAGCAAAGATTGATTTAAGCTGCTCGACATTGTTCTATACTATAGAACAATTGTTCTATACTATAGAACAATGTCGCAGGATCGGATATATCGACAGTCCGGTTATATCGATATTTTTTCCGACTCCCGACAATATCGATATAACGAGACTTTACTGTACTTGTGAAAACGCGCCCTTGATGTGATTCAACAGTGGGGGGGGGCGGGGTACCACGACCACGTGTGTTGCGGGGGTCCTCTGACTTGACTGTAAATCATGCGGTCGATCCTTAATTTGAGGGTCATAAACAGTCTTTTTATGCTCTAACAATGACAATATTCCATTTATTAATATTAAATCCAATTAACCGCGATAAACGAGAGCCGACTAATAAATGTACACTTGTAAGAGCAAAATAAAAAACATATGGATACAGTTTAGGGATTTATATATATATATATATATAATACAAAAGACAACAATGAACATGAGTGTTATATACATTTGCAGGCGTCTGCACATGCAAAGGGTTCTAATCTGAATCGATCTACACAGTATAGCCTTGAAACAAGTCCGATTTAGGAGTCGATAAAGAAACCAAAAAGGACATTTCCAACAGCAGCAGCCTAACCAAAAACATTCAAGAAGTTCATATTACAAAACAATGACCAATTAGTATTCAGTCAGTTGTGCCGTACCAATTAATCCATTTTCACAGGTTTTGCTTTATTGTGAGATGTGGTTGGTTATGGACGATAAATGTGATGATATTGAATCGCACTAATCTACTAATGTCCTCTAAACTAATCATTGGTGGCATTCGATTACAGTTCAATCCTTTTCATGTGACCTTCATGACACACTACTCACAAAAACAAGATGGAGGGGGGATAATACAGGTGGTCCTTGGTTTTTTACACGATCCGTAAAAAAAAAATAACACTTTGGTCCCTAAATACTTGCTCGGGAACAGGTCACATCGCGCGCCGACGGAAGTATACGCGGCACACATTGAGGAAGAATAACATCGATGTTTGCTCATAATTATGTCTTCGAAAAAACAAAGTGAAAAATGAACACCACGAAGAGCGCAGATAGAGGAGACACGCCCACAACATCACGGTTGTATTAACGCTTCCGGACTATATCGTCTTTTTGGAAAAATTAATTAGTAAACCATCAGTTCATTCATTTCATTCGTTCATTTTCTACCGCTTTTTCCTCACGAGGGTCGCAGGAGTGCTGGAGCCTATCCCAGCTGTCTTGGGGCGAGAGGCAGGGTACACCCTGGACTGGTCGCCAGCCAATCACAGGGCACATATAGACAAACAACCATTCACACTCACATTCATATTCCTATGGACAATTTGGAGTCGCTAATTAACCTAGCATGTTTTTTGGAATGTGGGAGGAAACCGGAGTACCCGGAGAAAACCCACGCATGCACGGGGAGAACATGCAAACTCCACACAGAGATGGCCGAGGGTGGAATTGAACCCTGGTCTCCTAGCTGTGAGGTCTGCGCGCTAACCACTCGACCGCTGTGCCGCCCGGGTTGAATTTGGCATATTAGTAAAAAAAAAAAAAAAAGCAGATTTAAGCAAATTGTACAAATTCTTGGCCTAAATTAAGCTTTTTCTAAAATAATAATGACTTCTTTGTTTACGTGTACACGCCATGGAGAATTCCGAGAATTCCGGAATAACGGTATATTTCAGCATTTATTTGTTCAGTCTGTGCTTCTATTTTGAAAAGTTTGGAGCCCGGAAAAAGATTACTGAATGCTCGCAGGGGGGTCATGGATTCCGTGCGCTGTTACACGGAATTCTGAGAGGAGAAGAGTACTAGCCTAAAAAGTACTAGTGTGGAGTTTTTCCGAGCGACTTCATCACTTGTTGGTAACCCGAACACCACCTGTATTTTGGATGAAATTCCAGGATGAACCCAAAATGCACGGTCTCAACTCTTCCGAAACTTCCTCTTCGGCAAAACTCACAACATCGGAAGTCCAAATTCCTAACATTTTTGTGACTCGTGCAGATTAAACAAATAAGTCGCGGTAGTGACCGAATCCTCAACGGACCGCACAAAGTTAGACGTTGAAAGAAAAAGTGGAAGCTCCTCCGGCGTCGATGTGACGTTCAAGCGTTAAGTGACGGCGGGACCACACAAAACTGCGACGCTTTACGAGCTTACCGAGTCAGCGGTATCGGTCCCTCTGGTCTCTGTGCCTGTCCCGCAAACGCTCCCTGTCCCTCTCTCGACTCCGGGAGCGTTCCCTGTGCCTTCGAGATGTTCCGGCTCCTTCCCAATTGGGTAAACTCTCTCTGTGGCGATCCCTTTCCCGATCTCGATCCCGGCTGTCGGAGTGACTGCTACTCCTGCTGAGAAGGGTGTGACATTCATGGATTAGACATATGTGTGTGTGTGTTTGATTTATGCGACTAAAGCTAATCAACCTGTAGCTGGAGTTTCCCTGGATGGACACCAGGCAGTCTTTGAGGGAGGTGACCAAGGCTTGGCAGCGCTCGTCTCTGTAGATGCTGGACTGTTTGATGATGGCGATGGCCGTTAACAGAGTTTCCATGGCCACCCGCAGGTCTCCTGTATTCAGGCGGCGTGCACAATAAACAAGCAAAACATATTTCGGATAAGATGGATTCAATAGCCATGTTTACATTTACATTGATCCGTCGGACACATCTGTATTTTCAATCCTCAATGTTGTTGAATGAATTTTGAATTAATTCATTTTAATTAATAAAATAAATTTTGAACTAATTAATTTAATTAATAAAATAATTTTTGAATTAATTTAATTAATATGTTTTTTAAAATTGATTAATTTAATTAAAATAAATTTTGAACTAATTAATTTAATTAATAAAATAATTTTTGAATTAATTTAATTAATATGTTTTTTAAAATTGATTAATTTAATTAAAATAAATTTTGAATTAATTAATTTAATTAATAAAATTAATTACATTACATATCTTTGATAAGTTAAAGATGATTGCTTTTGATACATTATTATGCCATATATTATCATTGCATTCATGGAAAAAATTTGAATTAATTAATTTAATAAAATTAATTACATTAAATATCTTTGATAAGTTAAAGATGATTGCTTTTGATACATTATTATGCCATATATTATCATTGCATTCAAGGAAATTTTTTGAATTAATTACTTTAATTAATAAAATTAATTACATTAAACATCTTTGATAAGTTAAAGATGATTGTTTTTGATACATTATTATGTCATATATTATTGCATTCATGGAAAAATGTTGAATTAATTTAATTAATAAAATGAATTACATTAAATATCTTTGATAAGTTAACGATGAGTGCTTTTGATACATTATTATGCCATATATTATCATTGCATTCATGGAAAAAAATTGAATTAATTAATTTAATTAATAAAAATAATTACATTAAATATCTTTGAAAAGTTAAAGATGAGTGCTTTTGATACATTATTATGCCATATATTATCATTGCAGTCACGGAAAAATTTTGAATTAATTAATAAAATTAATGACATTAAATATATTTGAGAAGTTAAAGAGGATTGCTTTTGATACATTATTATGCCATATATTATCATTGCACTCATGGAAAAATTTTGAATTAATTAATTTAATAAAATTAATTACATTAAATATCTTTGATAAGTTAAAGATGATTGCTTTTGATACATTATTATGCCATATATTATCATTGCATTCATGGGAAAATGTTGAATTAATTAATTTAATTAATAAAATTAATTACATTAAATAGGAAAAAGCGGTAGAAAATGAATGAATTACATTAAATATCTTTGATAAGTTAAAGATGATTGCTTTTGATACATTATTATGCCATATATACTATCATTGCACTCATGGAAAAATAATGTGAAAATAAAAAAATTACATTTTAATTTAATTTTTATTTATTTAATAATTATTGTGACAGGCCTAGTAACAATGGGATATGAGTACCTGAAACAGGGTAATAAGGGACAATTTACCTTAGGTATCCTGAAAGGCGCTTTGAAATAAAATGTATTATTATTATAATTTTTGGGAAAATGGTTTAAACCTAATTCTGTCTTTTCATGTTAAACAGGAAGCTGCTTTGTGTTGAAGCATATATTCTTGAACAAATCGTTCAAAAAAAACCCAAAAATTTTCCAGAAAATTGTCCCTTATTACCTCGTTTTACGGTACCCTTTGGATCGTACCAAAAAAGGACTTTGGGGTTACTTACCGGTTGTTGCACCAGTCACAGCCTTGGTGATGGCGCTGCTAGCCACGGCCCTGTTCCTGTTCAACAGCTCTTCATAATCTCTTTCTCCCTTTTGAGACATTTGTCTGCAGAATATAAGACGACATATAATACATGACGACCGTGTGAAGACGGTAAAGGAGACAAATGGAAAAAATACTAATAATATTTGCGTTAAATGGAGGACATTCTCACTTTTGCTGACTGTAAGCCTGGCTGCTTTGTCTTTCTGGTGGCGGGGTGAAGTACGCGGGATTTAAATGCAGACTCGGAGACGGCTGTCTCGGAGCGCTGAAAGCTTGAGGAGGGAATAAAGGTGGCGGGAGGATGCCGGGGGGCATCGGCGGGAAAGGAGGGCGTGGCGGCTGGCCAAGGAAAGGGCTGGGATGCGAGGGAAATACGTTCCCCAGCGGGTGTGGCGGGAAGGGGGTAGGTACGCTCGGGGGGGTTGTGTCCCGGGGAGACGATGGAACCTCCGGCGGGTCCAAATCCCTGGAATTACTGCGCATGGGGAAACCTGTGGAAAAAGCACGGCGTTAATTTTTGAGTCACGGTGATGTACAGTGGTGTGAAAAAGAAATGTTTTATTATTAAGGGGGGAAAAAAAGTGATGCCCCCCCCACCCCCGAAGCTAACAACTAGCAGCAACAACTGCAATCAAGTGTTTGTGATAACTTGCAATGAGTCACGCGCAAAACTATCATGCTAGGTGTTAGCATACTAGCATTTTAGCCATTTTCTTAGGCAAACACTATTATACAAGGTGTTAGCATGCTAACGTTAGCATACTCGCATTTTTTTTGTGCTATTTTAATCGGTAGACACAACTTTAAACGCAAAAAACTATCATGCTACGTGTTAGCATACTAGCATTTTAGCCATTTTCTTAGGCAAACACTATTATGCAAGGTGTTAGCATGCTAACGTTAGCATACTCGCATTTTTTTGTGCTATTTTAATCGGTAGACACAACTTTAAACGCAAAAAAACTATCATGCTAGGTGTTAGCATACTAGAATTTTAGCCATTTTCTTAGGCAAACACTATTATGCAAGGTGTTAGCATGCTAACGTTAGCATACTCGCATTTTTTGTGCTATTTTAATCGGTAGACACAACTTTAAACGCAAAAAACTATCATGCTACGTGTTAGCATACTAGCATTTTAGCCATTTTCTTAGGCAAACACTATTATGCAAGGTGTTAGCATGCTAACGTTAGCATACTCACAATTTTTTTGCTATTTTAATCGGTAGACACAACTTTAAATGCAAAAAACTATCATGGTAGATGTTAGCATACTAGCATTTTAGCCATTTTCTTAGGCAAGCACTATTATGCAAGGTGTTAGCATGATCACTATCATGCGAGGTGTTTTTAAAAAGTAGGCACTTATACAAACACTTAGCATCGTTATGTTCGACATTATTATGCTCACACCTAGCATGTGGGGTCTTTTGTGACCTGTCGGATGAGTCATTGTTGTTGACCATGTTTTTCGCCATTTGTAGATAATGGCTCTCACTGTGTTTTGCTAGAGTCCCAAAGCTTTAGAACCTTTTCCACATTCATGGATCTCAATTAATGTTACTTAAGTTATGTTTTAACGAGAAGGGCAATCACACGGCGGTCGAGTGGTTAGCGTGCAGACCTCACAGCTAGGAGACCAGGGTTCAATTCCACCCTCGGCCATCTCTGTGTGGAGTTTGCATGTTCTCCCCGTGCATGCGTGGGTTTTCTCCGGGTACTCCGGTTTCCTCCCACATTCCAAAAACATGCTAGGTTAATTGGCGACTCCAAATTGTCCATAGGTATGAATGTGAGTGTGAATGGTTGTTTGTCTATATGTGCCCTGTGATTGGCTGGCCACCAGTCCAGGGTGTACCCCGCCTCTCGCCCGAAGACAGCGACCCTCGATAGAAAATGAATGAATGAATATTTAAATTTGATGATCTGAAACATTCAAGTGTGACAAACATGCATAAAAAAAAGAAGAAATCAGGAAGTGGGCAAACAACTTTTCATATAATATCTTACGTTTGTTGGCGACATCCTCAAACACGGAGAGGTTTTGATGAGTGGCAAAGCGGCAGTCGATGCTTTTCCCATCCATCGTACATTGCGGTATTTTCTCCAACAATGTTTTTAACGATTCCTCTGAAGTCACCACAACCTTTGCATAGCTGCGGAAAGGAGACGACGACATGTCAACATGTCGCAACATGTCAACAACTCTAATCTCTTAACACCCGTCCTTTACTTACCCTCTTGATTGGCCATTAGTTTTGTTCTCTGCAAATTTGATCTCGTGGATATCGTTGACCCCCAACTTTTGGGCCACACACATGAGGTCTTTGTCAGATGTCCACTAAATGATGTAGGAATGTGAAGAACATGAGTACAGGTTAGCTTTATTGCAGATACAAGTCGACATGTCAAGTGTCACACTGCCTCCGCCACATTTTACCCCAGACGTGATATGCTTTGGATCGTCGTCATTATCGTAGGGGCTAATCCTTCCGAAGAATGTTCATCCAGAACTGATATTAGCATATCCTTTTTAGCCACTGACACTGGTAGGCACATATATGAACACATCATACTAGGTATTAGCATGCTAACGTTAGCATACTAGCATTTTTTTTTTGCTATTTTAAATCGGTAGACACAACTTTAAACGCAAAACTATCATGCTAGGTGTTAGCATACTAGCATTTTAGCCATTTTGTTAGGCAAACACTATTATGCAAGGTGTTAGCATGCTAACGTTAGCATACTGGCATTTTTTTGGCTATTTTAATCGGTAGACACAACTTTCAACGCAAAACTATCATGCTAGGTGTTAGCATACTAGCATTTTTGCCATTTTCTTAGGCAAACACTATTATGCAAGGTGTTAGCATACTAGCATATGTTTTTTTTGCTATTTTAATCGGTAGACACAACTTTAAACGCAAAACTATCATGCTAGGTGTTAGCATGCTAGCATTTTAGCCATTTTCTTAGGCAAACACTATTATGCAAGGTGTTAGAGCATGCTAACGTTAGCATACTAGCCTTTTTTTGCTATTTTAATCGGTAGACACAACTTTAAACGTAAAACTAGCATGCTAGGTGTTAGCATACTAGCATTTTAGCCATTTTCTTAGGAAAACACTATTATGCAAGGTGTTAGCATGCTAACGTTAGCATACTAGCATTTTTTGCTATTTTAAATCGGTAGACACAACTTTAAACGCAAAACTATCATGCTAGGTGTTAGCATGCTAGCATTTTAGCCATTTTCTTAGGCAAAAACTATTATGCAAGGTGTTAGCATGCTAATGTTAGCATACTAGCATTTTTTTTGCTATTTTAAATCGGTAGACACAACTTTAAACGCAAAACTATCATGCTAGGTGTTAGCATACTAGCATTTTAGCCATTTTCTACAGTATAAGGATGTGGAACTCACCCAAGAAAAATGTCCGATATATAAACAGTACTTTCGGGACGGGTCTTTTTCCTTTTCGTTGTTCTTCACGGCAAGCGGTTCATCCTCAGGTTTCGTTGGCGTTTCTCTGTCGGCGGCTGCATTTGACGTGACGTTCAAATGCTGAGCTGAACTGGCTGAGCCGGCAAGCACGGCATCATCAAAAAGATCATCCGCCTCGTTGCTTAGGTCCAAATCCTAAAAAAAAGTCGTCTTGATTCAGCATATTTTTTTAAAATCAAAATAGCAGTCATGCCAAAATGTTGTGTTGCTGCTGGATGTTCACAATATCCCAGTGATACTTTTCATACAAAATGAAGGTTTAAGACTACAACAAAGCAAGTACAGAGAACCCAAGTCATGTTCTGTTCTTTGCAGACATCATTTCACTGAAGACTCGGTATAAACGCATTTTGGATGCCAGGACGCCATTCCTGACGCAATGCTACACAGGAAAAAATCAATCTCCCACCGAACAGAGTACATTTTGAATTCTAAACACTATGCCACCATAGCAACAAGCATTCAAAGCATTATTAAACATGTTATAAAACATATTTTCACGCCAGCAAATTTACTGTTTGCTTTAAAAAAACATCAACAAAGAACGTAATTACATAAGAAATATAGAACATATTCAAGCAAAATTTATCCATCATGTCAGTGACCCTTTCAGGCTGAGGGAGTGGCATCCGTTACTTACATACATACAAAGATATTATAGATTATAAATATAATCATAAATAATAATGAAAAAAATAACATAAATAATAATAAATAAATAAGAATAATTTACCCATGTTTTAGCTGTGCTTTTATTTAAATCAATTTTTTCTGTAAAACAAAATTATAATATAATATGGGAATAAAGTCAAAATATTATAAAAATCTAAATTACAAGAAGAAAGTTACTTACATACACACAAAGACATAGATATAGATACTAATAAATATAACAATAAAAAATAAAATAAAAAATAAATAATAATAAGAATAAATAAATAAGAATAATTTACCCATGTTTTAGCTGTGCTTTTATTTAACTCAATTTTTTCTGTAAAACAAAATTATAATATAATATGGGAATAAAGTCAAAATATTATGAAAATCTAAATTACAAGAAGAAAGTTACTTACATACACACAAAGACATAGATATAGATAATAATAAATATAACAATAAATAATAATAAAATAAAAAATAAAATAAATAAATAAGAATAATTTACCCATGTTTTAGCTGTTTATAAACGAATTAATATTGTATTTTAATGCATCTTTCATTCTGTTTACTTGCTTTTATTCAACTCTGTTTTTTCTGTAAAGCATCTTTGAGTACTTTGAAAAGCACTATACAAATAAAATGTATTATTATTATAAAAAATAATGCATAAAAACATAAATAATATTTTAAAATTAGCTTTTTTTTAAAGTCACCTTATGTCTTTTTCTGTGCAGCATAAATTACTAGGTCATAAACAGAGAATGGTTGTGTTTGTAAGTATAGAAAACATTGCACACAAATATGTGCACTAAGTGAACTTCCAGACAATAATAATAATTATTATTATTAATAATTTGAAACAATAAACGCAAAACTCACCTCGTCGCTTAGGTTGGAGTCACTGTACACTGCACCCTTTTTGGCTTGACTCGGCCCGGCAGCAGCAGCCATCCCCAGGGCCTGAGATCATCCAGTGGATAATAATGGCAATGATGTATAATATTGTATAATATTAATAACACTGGAGGTTCAGAATGCACGTTCACTCGGGAAACATTATATTATAAAACGATAAACAATACTCGGTAACGATTTATACTGTCTTGACATTTGCTAACGATAGCTAACGTTGCACTCGGATGTACAAAAATGATTTATGTGTTAATATCTAACACTAACACGCAGAATGACCCACGGGGAAACAATAACTTTATAAAAACATGCACTGGTTATTTTTTATAAAGCTATAATTTGTTTTTTTATGCTCGATTGATGCTATTGTTGCTAACGTACCTGGCTGTTCAAGTGCATCTGCTAAATGTTACCGGCTAGCAACACGCTTGACGCGCTTAATGGTTCCTATGAGTAAAATTTGCGGAAAAAGGCAATTCTACCCATACGACACATATTAATAAAGCTTAAAAACGAGATGGTTTACTAATATCTTTTTAACATATACATGCGGCGGTGTTATTAACAAGTTTATCCGAGTAGGGTAACGCCATTAGCGATTCTGCGTCACGTGTCCAACCGTTCGCCAATCACAGAAGCGCGTGACGGAAGTGAAGTGTTTGTTTTTCTGACGTCGGGCGACGTCCACATTGCAGACGGTCGTCTCGCCAGAGGTCAGCGACGTAACAAGACGAGGATTCAAAATGTTGTCTTCGGTTATTGCCAAAAAAGTGAGTTATTTTTTTGGGGGAAAAAATTGGTTCTTTTCAACCGTTCGCGAGGATGCTATAAGTGTTGTACAACAGGGCAACGTGAGACCTTATGCAACTCTGCTTTAGTGCTTGTAGACTGTATGTAATACATGTATGTAATACATGTATTACATAATACATGTATTATATACATGTATGTAATCAGGAAAACGCCGAAATAAACAAAAAAACATGCATTGTTTTAATTTGTTTTTTATCAGTAATAATTTTGATATGCATTGGGGTCCCATGCCATGCATGTGCTTAAAAAGTGATATAGGTGAAAAAGAAGCATCAAATACTATTTATATATTTGTATGCATTATTTTTTTTATAATAATAATAATACATTTTATTTGTATAGCGCTTTTCAAAGTACTCAAAAATGCTTTACGGAAAAAATAGAGTTAAATAAAAGCAAGTAAACAGAGTAAAATATACATTAAAATACAACATTCATTTGTTTATACACAGCTAAAACATGGGTAAATTATTCTTATTTATTTATTATTTTATTTTTTAATTTTATTATTATTTATTGTTATATTTATTATTATCTATGTCTGTGTGTATGTCAGTAACTTTCTTCTTGTAATTTAGATTTTCATAATATTTTGACTTTATACCCATGATATTATTTTATAATTTTGTTTTACAGAAAAAAATGAGCTAAATAAAAGCAAGTAAACAGAGTAAAAGATACAAAGATTAAAATACAACATTAATTTGTTTATACACAACTAAAACATGGGTAAATTCATCTTATTTATTTATTCTTATTTATTTATTATTTTATATATTTTTTTATTATTATTTATTGTTATATTTATTATTATCTATATCTATATCTTTGTGTGTATGTAAGTAACTTTCTTCTTGTAATTTAGATTTTCATAATATTTTGACTTTATTCCCATAAAATTATATTATAATTTTGTTTTACAGAAAAAAATGTAGTTAAATAAAAGCAAGTAAACAGAGAAAAATATACATTAAAATACAACATTCATTCGTTTATACACAGCAAAAACATGGGTAAATTATTCTTATTTATTTATTTATTTATTTATTCTTATTTATTTATTATTTTATTTTTTTTTATTATTATTTATTGTTATATTATTATCTATATCTTTGTGTGTATGTAAGTAACTTTCTTCCTCTAATTTAGATTTTCATAATATTTTGACTTTATTCCCATAATATTATATTATAATTTTGTTTTACAGAAAAAAAAATAGTTAAATAAAAGCAAGTAAACAGAGAAAAAATACATTAAAATACAACATTCATTTGTTTATACACAGCTAAAACATGGGTAAATTATTATTTATTTATTCTTATTTATTTCTTATTTTATTTTTTATTTTATTATTATTTATGTTATATTTATTATTATCTATATAATATCTTTGTGTGTATGTAAGTAACTTTTTTCTTGTAATTTAGATTTTCATAATTTTTGACTTTATTCCCAATATATATTATTATAATTTTGTTGCTAAATTATATTTCTATTGTATTTATACATTTTGTTTTCCTGTCAGCTGGTTACAGGAATGTGCCAGACGGCGAGGAGACCAGCCGCGATCGGGCTGGTACCTTCCTGTTGCTACCGCGGCGACGCTCCCGATGACGTCAAGACCGACCTGATCGAGATCCCCTTGCCCCCTTGGCAGGAAAAACCCGGGGAGCCCACCGACATCAAGAGACGGCGTTTGCTGTACGAGAGTCGTAAGAGAGGAATGCTGGAGAACTGCATATTGCTCAGGTTATTAAATATTACGTAGCATTCACGGCCATGTTTTATTTATTTTTTTTTCACATTAGCTGGAACTAAAATGAGGTTCTCCCCCCCCCGTGTAGCCTTTTTGCGAAGCGGTACTTGAACACAATGAGTGAGACCCAGCTGCAGCAGTATGACAGACTGATCAATGAACCCAGCAACGACTGGGATATCTACTACTGGGCAACAGGTGAACCAATCCTTTCTGTATGTCAGGGGTCTCAAAAATGCTACTATGCTAGCATGATAGTAGCATTTACATTTGTGTCTACCCATTAAAATTGCAAAAAAATGCTAGTAAGCTAATGTTAGCATGCTAATACGTCACATTTTAGTGTCTACCTGTGAAAATGACAAAATTCTGCTATGCTAATGTTAGCATGCTAACACCTAGCATGATAGTGCTAAGTGTTTATATAAGCGTCTGCCCAGGTAAACAGATTAAAATGCTACTATGCTAACTCCTAGCATGATAGTAGCGTTTACATTTGTGTCTACCCATTAAAATTGCAAAAAAATGCTAGTAAGCTAACGTTAGCATGCTAATACCTCACATTTTAGTGTCTACCTGTGAAAATGACAAAATTCTGCTATGCTAATGTTAGCATGCTAACACCTAGCATGATAGTGCTAAGTGTTTATATAAGCGTCTGCCCAGGTAAACGGATAAAAATGCTACTATGCTAACTCCTAGCATGATAGTGGCGTTTACATTTGTGTCTACCCATTAAAATTGCAAAAAAATGCTAGTAAGCTAACGTTAGCATGCTAATACCTCACCTTATAGTGTCTACCTGTGAAAATGACAAAATTCTGCTATGCTAATGTTAGCATGCTAACACCTAGCATGATAGTGCTAAGTGTTTATATAAGCGTCTGCCCAGGTAAACGGATAAAAATGCTACTATGCTAACTCCTAGCATGATAGTGGCGTTTACATTTGTGTCTACCCATTAAAATTGCAAAAAAATGCTAGTAAGCTAACGTTAGCATGCTAATACCTCACCTTATAGTGTCTACCTGTGAAAATGACAAATTCTGCTATGCTAAAGTTACCATGCTAACACCTAGCATGATAGTGCTAAGTGTTTATGTAAGCGTCTGCCCAGGGTAAACGGATTAAAATGCTACTATGCTAACTCCTAGCATGATAGTAGCGTTTACATTTGTGTCTACCCATTAAAATTGCAAAAAAATGCTAGTAAGCTAACGTTAGCATGCTAATACCTCACATTTTAGTGTCTACCTGTGAAAATGACAAATTCTGCTATGCTAATGTTAGCATGCTAACACCTAGCATGATAGTGCCAAGTTTTTATATAAGCCTCTGCCCAGGTAAAATGCTACTATGCTAACACCTAGCATGATAGTGGCGTTCACATTTGTGTCCACCCATTAAAATTGCAAAAAATGCTAGTATGCTAACATTAGCATGTCTACCTGTGAAAATGACAAATTCTGCGATGCTAATGTTAGCATGCTAACACCTAGCATGATAGTGCTAAGCATTCATATATGTGTCCACCCACGTAAACGGCTATTAATGACAATATGGTAATATTATCATGCTAGCAATGTTAGTGTGCTAACACCTAGCATGATAGTGGCGTTTACATTTGTGTCCACCCATTAAAATTGCAAAAAATGCTAGTATGCTAACATTAGCATGTCTACCTATGAAAATGATGACAATTCCTGCGATGCTAATGTTAACATGCTAACACCTAGCATGATAGTGCTAAGCGTTCATATACATGTGTCCACCCATGTAAACGGCTATAAATTATAATATATTATCATGTTAGCAATGTTAGCGTGCTAACACCTAGCATAATAGTGCCAAGTGTTCATATAAGCGTCTGCCCGGGTAAACTGATTAAAATGCTACTATGCTAACACCTAGCATGAGAGTGGCGTTCACGTTTGTGTCCACCCATTAAAATTGCAAAAAATGCTAGTATGCTAACGTTAGCATGTCTACCTGTGAAAATGACAAATTCTGCGATGCTAATGTTAGCATGCTAACACCTCGCATGATAGTTCTAAGCATTCATATATGTGTCCACCCACGTAAACGTCTATAAATAATAATATGGTAATATTATCATGCTAGCATTGTTAGCATGCTAACACCTAGCATGATAGTGTTCATATAAGTGACTTCCTGTTGTGCTTACAGAAGCTCAGCCCACCCCGGATGTTTACCAGGGAGAGGTGATGGATATGCTGAAGGAGTTCACCAAGAACCGCAACCAGGAGCAGAGGTTGGACGCTCCCAGCTTGGAATACCTGGAAAAAGAAGGCTAAAGAGAAAATTCCGACAGACTAAGACGGGTGACATAACCCACTGGCAGGACTACTACAGTACTACTATGAAAGTCTGTGTATTTTGCAGTTTTATGCAGCAAAGTCGTGGTAAATAGTAACTCTTACTGTATCTGGCATTCATTGTTGAGTGATATTTTTATTGAAAAATTGAATATATATTCACTGTAAGGTGAATATAGGAGTTGTGATGATTAATTATTGGTAAAATTTACTTGTTTTGTGTTGTAATTATGATATTTACTCAAAAATTGGAGCCATTTTCGTCGCTTTTTATACATGCAATGTCAATGTATAACCACCAGATGGCGACAAAGTACATAAAATCGTGTCACATTTAAGACGTGTCCACTGCCTTTTTTTTCTTCCCCAAATAGATGAAACAATTATGAATTATGAATTATGAAGGTATATTTATTTAGACCACTATTGTCAAATTTATACACACAATAGTGATCATGCTCATACGGATCATTAAAAATGCATTTTTATGCACATGAAAGAAAGGCAATTTTTTTTTATTACATCCTAAGCACCACTGAAAGTGTCTTTTCCATTTAAAGCTCATAAATGTTTTGCTCAGAGGCACATAAATACGGCTCCATACTCACGTCACATCACTGCAACCCTCCGCTGAGAGCAAAGGAGAAAAAGCCTTCTGGCCAGATGTGCACAGATGATTAAATTAGATCAAGGCTGCTTGGGCGTGCCTGTGGAATGATAATGCACACATAATATACAGAATACTACATACATACAGTAATGTACACACATACAGTATAAGTACACGCATACAATGAGTCAGTCAAGGTGTTTTAATGTTATAAAATTAACTATTTGTATGCCGTATGTCCTAAAATAGACAAGTCTAGGTTTGCTGATTAAGCCTTGTGGATTACTAGAAATATGTCTTGGTTATGTTTATGTGCTTACCGTCACAGGTTTATGATTATAATCAACAAATTCATAAAACGTAAAAAAAAACGTAAATTGTTTTTACACACTGATGACTAATTTCTGAAAGAATTGACTATTCTATTTAAGGTCTATTTTTTATTTCTATTATTTTACACTTTTAAGTCATTTTTCTTTGTATTTTTATTTTTTATGCGGAATTTATAATTTTTTAAATTGCATTTTCTATTATTTATTTATAAGTAATTTTGACTATTTGTTTTATTTGAGTACATTTTTGTAATTTTTTCCCCCACACACATTTTTCATTATTATTTATTAATATAATTTTTTATGCTTTTGAGTGATTAATTTTTAACATTTAACATTAATTCATATTTTTTTACACTTCTAAGGCATTTTAATTTTATTTTTTAATTAATTTTATATGCTCTAAGGTCATTTTTATTATTACTATATTTTTTGCTTTTCTTGCTTTTTTTGCATTACTTTTTTTACAGTTTTATAATTTTTATTTAGACTATTTTACACTTTAAAGTCATTTTTGGTTTTAATATTTTTTTTTACACTTGGAAGTCATTTTTACTTTTGAAAATTACATCTATTTTTATTCATGTCATTTTTATTATTTATTTATAATTAATATATTTAAAAATAATACATTTAATAATATAATTTTATTTATTTAATTATATAATAATATAGTAAATATATTTTAATCAATTTTATTTTACACTTTAAAGTCATTTTAATTTTTATTAATATATTTTTTTTACACTTGGAAGTCATTTTTACTTTTAAAAATTATATCTATTTTTATTCATGTAATTTTTATTATTTATTTATAATTAATATATTTAAAAATAATAAAATAATACATTTAATAATATAATTCTATTTATTTAGTCATATAATAATATAGTAAATATTTTAATAAATTTTATTTTACACTTTAAAGTCATTTTAATTTTTTTATTTATATATTTTTTCACATTTTTAATTTATTTTAAATGACTTTTTCATACAAAACAAAATGTGTTTTTTTCTCCCAAAACTGCAGTATTCCTAAAAACTTTCCAGACCGAATCCGTGGCAAAGCTAGCAGCTAAAGGAGCAACATGGTTCTCCCTCCCGACATCTTTTTTCCTTCCCATTGTGGATGTATAATTAACGCAGATGTTCGGAGGTCGTGGGAGAGATGGAGCGTCGTGTTGAGTTCAAGTGCCTTCGGCCTTGAAAGCCTTGCAAGCCTGCCTGAACGCAACTGTTGCATATGAATAATAAGAATAGAAAAGATTCATGCAGTTGCATGGCGACTTTCCTGGAGTCCAACACGTTGGTCTTTGTGACGGAACACAAAGACGCTCCTTGTGGAGTAGATCCGCATCCCCGCATCCTCCCCGCATCCTCCCCGCATCCTCCCCGCATCCTCCCCGCATCCTCCCCGCATCTCCGACATGGGCTCGCCGCGTACATTCATCCTTTTCCCACGCACACCCACGGCACCTATCTGCGGCCTGGCAGGGCTGTCATCCTCCGCCGCCACTTCCTGTGTCGTGACGGCGCCGCCTTTGATCCTCCCTGTCGTCACCCTCTGCAATTTGGATATCAAACTCTCTTGGATCCTCCGTCCTCCATCTTCCATCCTTCTTCCTCCTTCCTAAATCCTCCATCCTCCATCCTCCATCCTCCATCCTCCGTCCTCCATCTTCCATCCTTCTTCCTCCTTCCTAAATCCTCCATCCTCCATCCTCCATCCTCCATCCTCCATCTTCCATCCTTCTTCCTCCTTCCTAAATCCTCCATCCTAAATCCTCCATCCTCCATCCTAAATCCTCCATCCTCATCCTGCATCCTAAATCCTCCATCCTAAATCCTCCTTCCTCCATCCTAAATCCTCCATCCTCATCCTGCATCCTAAATCCTCCTTCCTAAATCCTCCATCCTTCATCCTAAATCCTCCTTCCTCGTTCCTCCTTTCTCCTTCCTAAATCCTCCATCCTAAATCCTCCATCCTCCATCCTCCATCTTCCATCCTCCATCTTCCATCCTTCTTCCTCCTTCCTAAATCCTCCATCCTAAATCCTCCATCCTAAATCCTCCATCCTAAATCCTAAATCCTCCATCCTAAATCCTCCATCCTTCATCCTAAATCTTCCATCCTAAATCCTCCATCCTTCATCCTAAATCCTCCTTCCTCGTTCCTCCTTTCTCCATCCTAAATCCTCCATCCTAAATCCTCCTTCCTAAATCCTCCATCCTCCATCCGCCATCCTCCATCCTAAATCCTCCATCCTCCTTCCTAAATCCTCCATCCTCCATCCTAAATCCTCCATCCTCCATCCGCCATCCTCCATCCTCCATCCTCCATCCTCCATCCTCCATCCTAAATCCTCCATCCTCCTTCCTAAATCCTCCATCCTCCATCCTAAATCCCCCATCCTAAATCCTCCATCCTTCATCCTAAATCTTCCATTCTAAATCCTCCTTCCTCCATCCTAAATACTCCTTCCTCGTTCCTTCTTTCTCCATTCTAAATCCTCCATCCTAAATCCTCCATCCTTCATCCTAAATCCTCCATCCTAAATCCTCCTTCCTCCTTCCACCATCCTAAATCCTACTTCCTCGTTCCTCCTTTCTCCATCCTAAATCCTCCATCCTAAATCCTCCTTCCTCCTTCCACCATCCTAAATCCTACTTCCTCATTCCTCCTTTCTCCATCCTAAATCCTCCATCCTAAATCCTCCTTCCGCCATCCTAAATCCTCCTTCCTCGTTCCTCCTTTCTCCATCCTAAATCCTCCTTCCTCCATCCTAAATCCTCCTTCCTCCATCCTAAATCCTCCTTCCTCCATCCTAAATCCTCCATCCTAAATCCTCCTTCCTCCATCCTAAATCCTCCTTCCTCGTTTCTCCTTTCTCCATCCTAAATCCTCCTTCCTCCTTCCTCCATCCTAAATCCTCCTTCCTCCATCCTAAATCCTCCTTCCTCCATCCTCCTTTCTCCATCCTAAATGCTCCTTCCTCCTTCCCCCCTCCTAAATCCTCCATCCTAAATCCTCCATCCTCCTTCCTCCATCCTAAATCCTCCTTCCTCCATCCTAAATCCTCCATCCTCCTTCCTCCATCCTAAATCCTCCTTCCTCCATCGTCCATCCTCCTCCCTCATCCCACCGTCCTCCTTCGTCCTTCCTCCATCCACCTTCCTCCGTCCTCCTTCCTCCTCCCTCCTCCATCCACCTTCCTCCATCCTCCTCCCTTCGTCCTCCTTCCTCACGCCTCCTTCCTCAGTCCTCCTCCCTCCTCTGTCCTCCTCCCTCCTCCGTCCTCCCTCCACCTTCCTCCGTCCTCCGTCCTCAGTCCTCCTCCCTCCTACGTCCTCCTTCCTCAGTCATCAGTCCTCCTTTCTCTGTCCTCCATCCTCCATCCCGCCCTCCTTCCACCTCCTGCAGCTCCAGCATTCATCTTGTCCTCCCATGAGTGGAGGAGAAGGAGCGCTCACCGCTGTGCCAATTTCGGATGCGTTGGATGGATAAAAGCTCTTACTGGATTTCTCCGCAGTCGACACCAAGGAACCATTAAAACCATTAAAACCATCCAAACCATTACAAGCATGAACATTTTGCTTTGGGGTGCTTACAGTACTTAGAGTACTTAGAGTACTTAGAGTACTTAGAGTACTTAGAGTACTTCGAGTACTTGACTTGATAAACGGCGAATGAGAACACAACAACCAACAGCGTTTGTATGTACACGTTTATCTTCCCTACACACTGTACACATCCAAAAGGAAAACACCGCTCCACATTTCACTTTCCGACAGTTCGATTCCCAACAAGCCCGTTAATACCGTCCACACATGCGTTCAAAAAATATATCGCTGCTTCACCGCTCTTTCATTCTCTTGGAATGACCTTGTCCGGTAAATTAGAAAAGGAATACATCAACCTTTGGCAGTTATCTGCCATCGATTAAGATGACTGGCAGTGACGCCTTTCGGAATGTCATTGGGATCGTAAATAACAGCGTTTATCCCAAACAAACCCAACCGCCATCTTGATGGGTTTTTTTTTTTTTGGGGGGGGGGGGGGGCGTGACGCTTTGCTCTGACCTGCGGTGATGCACGGATATGATGATGATGATGATGATGATGATGATGATGATGTCTCACCTTTCCGCACTCACCCCTCCCTCCCTTGAGTGCATACGGTGAGGATCTGGACACGGAACACGTCGGTGCCAGATAGCATGTGTGCACAATGGGGGGGGGGTGGCGGGGTGGATGGGGAGGGGGGGGGGTTGTAGGGTTTGGGCGACTGCCATTGGACGCTAGGAGAAACAGCTTGGATGGAGAGATGGTTGTTATGGTTCGGGCAAAGCATCCTGCTAGCAGACAGGCTAGTTTTCCAAGTGGAGCCATTTTTGGTCAACGTCGTCGTTATTTGCTCGTTCGATGTCGTCCCAATGCTAAGTCATGGTCATGTGACAAAGATGCCGTTTTCTCGTAATTAGAATGTTCTTTTTGACCCCAATCCAAAGATATTGCCCCCCCCCGATGTTTGATCTCATACACTGTAAACCCCAATGTTCAAAGTACTTAAATAAATAAAGTTATGCATATTCAAAGTTTTTAAAAAGTTCTAATAACTTAATTATGTCAAGTTCATTTTGAGTCCTTTTAACTTATATGTTTTAATTAAATAATAAATAAATTTAATTAAATTAACAATTAACAATAAATAATAATTAAATTAATAATTAAATTATTAATTAATTAAATTATTAAATAATTTAATTCATGTTTTATTCAATTTATTAAATATTGTAAGATTAAGATTATATTGTAAAATGTAAGATTGTAAGTAAGATTAACTTAAAAACATCGTTTACAACTTAAGACACTGTAAACCCGAATGTTCAAAATAATTAATTGGTATAAATAAAGTTTAAATAAAGTTATGCATGCTCAAAGTTCTTAAAAAAGTTCTTAATAACTTAATTATGTCAAGTTCATTGAACATGTTGTTCCATTTTGAGTGCTTTTAACTAATATGTTTTGATAAAATAATTCAAATAATAAATTAATGTAATTAATAATAAATTAAATATTAATTAAATTTATA
Organism: Doryrhamphus excisus; assembly: GCF_037039965.1. Taxonomy (NCBI): domain Eukaryota; kingdom Metazoa; phylum Chordata; class Actinopteri; order Syngnathiformes; family Syngnathidae; genus Doryrhamphus; species Doryrhamphus excisus. Next base: position 26,787,564 of record NC_136357.1, read on the forward strand.
ATTAATGAATTAATAATTCAACTCACAATTAATTACAATATTAAATAATTTATTTAATTAAATTATAAATAATTTAATTCATGTTTTATTAAATTCAACTATGGCTATATTGTAAGATTAAGATTATATTGTACGTTTTAATTAAACAATTTAAATAATAAATAAAAATTTTATATTTTCGACTTTTTAGCTCGGAATTTTGATGACGTTTGTCTCATAATTTAATTTGAATTCTCATAATTTCGATTTTTTTACATCATAATTGTTGACTTTTCACCTCATAATTCTGACTGTTGATGTTGCAGTTTGGATTTTTTTATATTTCTGACTTTTTAGCTCAGAATTTTGATGACATTTGTCTCATAATTTAATTTGAATTCTCATGATTTAATTTGAATTCTCATATTTTCGATTTTTTTCATCATAATTGTTGACTTTTCACCTCATAATTCTGACTGTTGATGTTGCAATTTGGATTTTTTTATATTTTTCGACTTTTTAGCTCAGAATTTTGATGACGTTTGTCTCATAATTTAATTTGAATTCTCATAATTGAATTTGAATTCTCATAATTTTGACTTTTCACCTCATAATTCTGATTGTTGATGTTGCAATTTGGATTTTTTTATATTTCTGACTTTTTAGCTCAGAATTTTGATGACATTTGTCTCATAATTTAATTTGAATTCTCATAGTTTAATTTGAATTCTCATAATTTCAACTTTTTACATCATAATTGTTGACTTTTCACCTCATAATTCTGACTGTTGATGTTGCAATTTGGATTTTTTTATATTTTTGACTTTTTAGCTTGGAATTTTGATGACATTTGTCTCATAATTTAATTTGAATTCTCATGATTTAATTTGAATTCTCATAATTTTGACTTTTTAAATCATAATTTTGACTTTTCACCTCATAATTCTGACTGTTGATGTTGCAATTTGGACTTTTTTATATTTTTGACTTTTTAGCTCAGAATTTTGATGACGTTTGTCTCATAATTTAATTTGAATTCTCATAATTTCGACTTTTTACATCATAATTTTGACTTTTCACCTCATAATTCTGACTGTTGATGTTGCAATTTGGATTTTTTTATATTTTTCGACTTTTTAGCTCAGAATTTTGATGACGTTTGTCTCATAATTTAATTTGAATTCTCATAATTTAATTTGAATTCTCATAATTTAATTTGAATTCTCATAATTTAGATTTTTTTACATCATAATTGTTGACTTTTCACCTCATAATTCTGACTGTTGATGTTGCAATTTGGATTTTTTTATATTTCTGACTTTTTAGCTCGGAATTTTGATGACGTTTGTCTCATAATTTAATTTGAATTCCCATCATTTAATTTGAATTCTCATAATTTCGACTTTTTACATCAGAATTTTGACGTTTCACCTCATAATTCTGATTGTTGATGTTGCAATTTGGAATTTTTATATTTTTCGACTTTTTAGCTCGGAATTTTGATGATGTTTGTCTCATAATTTAATTTGAATTCTCATAATTTAATTTGAATTCTCATAATTTTGACTTTTTACATCATAATTTTGACTTTTCACCTCATAATTCTGACTGTTGATGTTGCAATTTGGATTTTTTTTATATTTTTGACTTTTTAGCTCGGAATTTTGAGGCCGTTTGTCTCATAATTTAATTTGAATTCTCATAATTTAATTTGAATTCTCATAATTTTGACTTTTTACAACATAATTTTGACCTTTCACCTCATAATTCTGACTGTTGGTGTTGCAATTTGGATTTTTTTTATATTTTTGACTTTTTAGCTTGGAATTTTGATGACGTTTGTCTCATAGTTTAATTTGAATTCTCATAATTTAATTTGAATTCTCATAATTTCGATTTTTTTCATCATAATTGTTGACTTTTCACCTCATAATTCTGACTGTTGATGTTGCAGTTTGGATTTTTTTTAAATTTTTCGACTTTTTAGCTCGGAATTTTTAGAATCGGAAGTTTGTCTCATAATTTAATTTGGATTCTCATAATTTAATTTGAATTCTCATAATTTTGACTTTTGACGTCATAATTGCGTCATTTTGATGTTTCATTTCGCAGTTGCAACTTTTTATCTCAACCATGACTTAACATCGGGATAGTTTCTTTCTTTCGATGGCGGAAACGGACTTCCATAACGGACAGTAAACTTGCATAATCAAATCAAGAAGAACCGGGATTACAGAAATTCAAAAATCCTTGGACGTTGCGGCTAAAAAGTTTCAAAGTTCAACGTCGACTCGGACTTTCTGGGGGAGTCGGTCCCTGTTTCCGGAAGACAAGATCCAGACGGACCAAACCTCATCTGTTGCTGACATGATTGACAGCTCAAGGCGAAGGTGAAAGTGAAGTAAAACATTGTTTTGCCGACAATCTATCATCATCTCTAATATAATCATGCATACAAACTTTAGCATCATTGCTAACGGCTAGCAAACCTGAGAGCTCTGCAAGTACAGGCGGTCCTCGGTTTACCACGAACCGTTACACTTTCTATACACTCAGCAGAGTGGGCGTGCCTGGAGGCGGGCCGTGGGTGGAATATACATTAAAACAGACCATTTTCACAGGAACCATAAAATCCCCCCAAAATACAGCTGAATAGGTGCAGATTCTGGAGGATCTAGGAAGCTTTCCGTGATGGTTATTGTGTGTAGCTGCTCTATAGAAGTCCACAACTCATTACAAAAGGACGAAAATGAGCACAATTTAATAATTTAATAATTTAATAATTTAATAATTTAATAATTTAATAATTTAATAATTTAATAATTTAATAATTTAATAATTTAATAATTTAATAATTTAATAATTTAATAATTTAATAATTAGTCCCTTTTAAGAGGAACAAAGTTTTTTCAAGAATAAATTTAAAATTTTACAAAATTAAAAATTTAATAAAAATTAAATTTTATTTTCCAAGAATAAATGAGGAAAAACATATATTTTTTTGTAATTTTAGGAGCATAAAAACCAAATAGATATTTTCTTAAAGTTGTGTTATGATAACAATTTGATTCTGTTTTGGATTTGTCATTTTTGGAATATTAGATCAGGGAAATAATAATAAATAATTATATATAAATTAAATATTAATTCAATTTAAATAATAATTTATTAAATTAATTATTAATAAAAAATAATAAATAATATTAAGTCAAAATATTATGACAATAAAGCCATAATTTTCTTAAAGTTGTGTTATGGTAATTTTATTCTGTTTTGGATTTGTCATTTTTGGAATATTAGATCAGGAAAATAATAATAAATAATCATATATAAATTAAATATTAATTAAATTTAAATAATAATAATTAATTACATTAATTATTAATAAAAATAATAATAATTAATTAAATTTATCATGAATAAAAATAATAAATATTAAGTCAAAATATAATGGGAAGAAGGCCATAATTTTCCTAAAGTTGTGTTATGATAATTTTGGATTTGTCATTTTTGGAGTATTAGATCAGGGAAATAATAATAAATAATTATGTATAAATTCAATTAAAAATAATAATAATTAATTAAATTAATTAATTGATTAATAATAAAAATAATAAATAATATTAAGTCAAAATATTATGACAATAAAGCCATAATTTTCTTAAAGTTGTGTTATGGTAATTTTATTCTGTTTTGGATTTGTCATTTTTGGAATATTAGATCAGGAAAATAATAATAAATAATCATATATAAATTAAACATTAATTAAATTTAAATAATAATAATTAATTACATTAATTATTAATAAAAATAATAATAATTAATTAAATTTATCATGAATAAAAATAATAAATATTAAGTCAAAATATAATGGGAAGAAAGCCATAATTTTCCTAAAGTTGTGTTATGATAATTTTGGATTTGCCATTTTTGGAGTATTAGATCAGGGAAATAATAATAAATAATTATGTATAAATTCAATTAAAAATAATAATAATTAATTAAATTAATTAATTGATTAATAATAAAAATAATAAACAATATTAAGTCAAAATATTATGGGAATAAAGCCATAATTAGAAAAATAATTACAACAATAAAGTTGGCCACAGCATCCTTGAACATGTTCAAGGATCTGCTCTTATGACATTTTTTTCTTTTGATTTCTTACCTTTTTTTTTTTTTTTTAAATTCTTTAATTCTTGTATTTTATGTCCGCCAAGTGTTCTGTGTACGGTCTTAGGAACTTTTCCGTAACCCGAGGACCACCTGTGATAGAAATGGAGATTCCGACACCTTCTTCATTCACGTATGACATTCCTAAGCAGGCTTTCGGATTATTTTCTGTGTCAGGAAGAACAATTCAACCCTCTGAAGGAAATCAAACACATTAATTCTACTCTTTTTTTTTTCTGTCCAACAAAACAGGACAGTATATATTTTTTTTTACACTATTTTAGCGGGCCAGTACTGGAGATTCGGTCATCGGACCCTCCCATTTTTTTTTTTTCTTCATTTAGGGTCACGGCACATCACCCACAGCACGCACAGACAACATGGAGGATGGGGGGGGGGTTCAGCCGAGGAACATGAGAGGAACACAGTCAAGTTTCAGTCCATTCGCTTTGAATTAGAGCCCATTTGACTTCATTTTTCCCCAACGTTTTTTTGGGAATGGTCGGGAAAAAGAGACTGGCAGTGACAGCAACGGGCAGAACCACCGCTACGTTTTTTGGTCCGAAGTTGGTAATCCTTATGTGGCAGGAAGTACTGGTCTGGTGTTTAACACAAGAAAGACACCGTGGTGTTGTGGAGTGGGGGGGAAAAAAAAAGGCTCAGAAAAAAGACGGTACAAAGGATGGAAGCCCGATTCCACCACGGACAGAAGACGGATAAATCCCCAATGGTAAACCTAGGAGGAGTACAATTGTCACAAAACGTCAAAAGGATGAGATAAGAAGTCATAATTGTGAGATGAAAAAAAATTACAAGTTATATAAATATAAATAAAGTTATATAAATTAATTAATTAAATAAAGTTAAAAAAATTCCTAATTGTGAAATAGGAAAATTATATTCATGAGCTAAAAAAAAATAATTGTTATATAAAAGTTATATAAATATAAATAAATATATATAAATTATAAAATATTTATAAAATAAATAAATTATAAATTTAATTAATTAATTAATATAACTTTATTTATATAACTTGTAATTTTGTAATTTTTTGTAAAAAAGTTATATAAACAAGTTATATAAATATAAATAAATTATGAATTTAATTAATTAATTAATATAACTTTATATATATATAATTTATTTCCCAATTAGGATTTTTTTAAACTTTATTTAATTAACTAATTTATATAACTTTATTTATATTATATAACTTGTAATTTTGTTTTTTTAGCTCATGATTATAATTTTCCTATTTCACAATTGGGATTTTTTTATCTTATAATTTGACTTTTCAGCTCATAATTTAACTTTATTTTATATAACTTGATATAACTTTATTTAATTATTTATATAACTTTATTTATATTTATATAACTTGTAATTTTGTTTTTTTTAGCTCATGATTATAATTTTCCTATTTCACAATTAGAATTTTTTTTACTTTATTTAATTAATTAATTTATATAACTTTATTTATATTTATATAACTTGTAATTTTGTTTTTTTTAGCTCATAATTATAATTTTCCTATTTCACAATTAGGATATTTTTTAAACTTTATTTAATTAATTAATTCATTTACTTTATTTATATTTACATAACTTGTAATTTTGTTTTTTTTTAGCTCATGATTATAATTTTCCTATTTCATAATTAGGATTTTTTAAACTTTATTTAAATTAATTAATTTATATAACTTTATTTATATTTATATAACTTGTCATTTTTGTTTTTTTAAGCTCATGATTATAATTTTCCTATTTCACAATTAGGATTTTTTTTATCTTATAATTTGACTTTTCAGCTCATAATTTAACTTTATTTTATATAACTTTATATAACTTTATTTATACATATAATAAAATTATCAATTATTAAAAAAAATCATAGTGAAATAAGGGGGTGAAATTATGAGATCAAAAGTTGAAATTGTCGAAAAAAAGAGTCGGGACTTTTCATCTAATCTAAAACTTTTCGAGGATAAGCGGAATGAATGAATGAATTATAAAAAATCATAATTGTGAGACAACATTTAAAATTATGACATAAAAAGTCATAAATATGAGATGAATTCATGAGATACATAAGTTGAAATGATAAAAAGTCCAAATTATGAGATACAAAGTCATGATAATTATGCTTTTGTCTCATAATTATGACTTTTTATCTCGTGATTTTGATTTCTTTTCATTTATTAATTTTTTAAAAATCTCATAATTGACTTTTTATCTCAATATTTTGACTTCTCATCTCATAATTTTGACTCTCAAAGTTTGGATTTCATTTTTTTCTTCTCAATTTTGTTTTTTTGTTGCAATTTTGTACTTTTATTTCATAATTATGACTTTTTATCTCGTAATTTTGATTTATTTTGATTTATTATTTTTTTAAATCTCATCATTGACTTTTTATCTCAATATTTTGACTTCTCATCTCATAATTTTGAGAATTTTTTGTTGCAATTTTGTACTTTTATTTCATAATAATTTAGATTTTTTTTACTTCATAATTTTGATTTATTTTAATTTTTTTTCCATTACTGACTTTTTATCTCAGAATTTATACTTTGTATAATTTGCAATTTTTCCTCCTAATTATTTTTCTTAATCTCATGACTTTTTATCTCATAATTTTGACTTTTCGTCTCATAATTTCCACATTTTATCTCATAACTCAACCAAATAGAATATTTTTTTGGGGATACTCGGGATATTTTCTTTCTCCCGGCTGTGGAAATGGGCTTCCATGACAAGGAGGAAGAGAGTGGACATCAAATACAGGTAAAGGCGAAGGCATGAGAGGGGGGGGGGGTCAAGGGTCAAACATAATCTCCCACCTCGACAAGGGCTGATATCTAAGGAGTAAAAGAGGCCTGAGAACAAAGAGGTGACGCACACCGTCTGGAGCCCAGGTGGGGGGGTGTGGGGGTGTGGGGGTCGGGTCCCTCAGGCCTTGAGTGCGTGCCACTGGGCCACGGCAGTGCGAGGGCGACCCATCATGTCTTTCCAGTGTTTTACCTCGGCGGGGCCGCTCTTCCAGGAGAGGTAAATCTGTGAGGAGGAAAGACATTTTTTTAACATTAGAGCCCTCTTGACGTGATATAACACCCCTATAGTCACCTTTACACTCCTTTTACCCAATATAGTGGATATAAGATCAGTCATATAAGACAGTAAACCTGTTTGTGACATGAAATACGCTTTTTAAAAAAACATTATTAGAGAGCCGTAGACGTGGAATAACACCCCTATAGTCACCTTACACTCCTATAATCCAATATAGTAAAAAAAAAGTCACATAAAAGCGTAAACCTGTTTATGACCCTATAAATAGGCTTTATTACACATTATTAGAGCCCTCTAGAAATGACATAACACCCCTATAGTCACCTTTACAATCCTATTACCCAATATCGTGGAGTAAACCACAGAAAATAAGACATATAAGACAACAAACCCGTTTACGACCTTCCAAATATGATTTAATTAATATTAGAGCCCTCCAGGCATGAAATAACACCCCTATAGTCACCTTAACGCTCCTATTACCCAATATAGTAGATATAAGAAAAATGAGTCATATAAATGCATAAAGCTGTTTATGACCCTATAAATAGATTAATAAATAAATTATTAGAGCCCTCTAGAGATGACATAACACCCCTATAGTCACCGTTACAATCCCATTACCCAATATAGTAGAGTAAATCAGATAAAATAAAACAAAGTATAAAACAATAAACCTGTTTATGACCTTCTAAATATGATTTAATTAATATTAGAGCTCTCCAGGCATGAAATAACAACCCTATAGTCACCTTTACACTACTGTTACCCAATATAGTAGAGTAAATCAGAGAAAATATGACAAAGTATAAAATAATAAAACTGTTTATGACCTTCTAAATATGATTTCATTAATATTAGAGCCCTCCAGACATGAAATAACACCCCTATAGTCAACTTTACACTACTGTTACCCAATATAGTAGAGTAAATCTGAGAAAATAACACAACATATAAAACAAACCTGTTTATGACCTTCTAAATATGATTTAATTAATATTAGAGCTCTCCAGACATGAAATAACAACCCTATAGTCACCTTTATACTACTGTTACCCAATATGGTAGAGTAAATCAGAGAAAATATGACAAAGTATAAAATAATAAAACTGTTTATGACCTTCTAAATATGATTTCATTAATATTAGAGCTCTCCAGACATGACATAACAACCCTATAGTCACCTTTACACTACTGTTACCCAATATAGTAGAGTAAATCAGAGAAAATATGACAAAGTATAAAACAATAAACCTGTTTATGGCCTTCTAAATATGATTTAATTAATATTAGAGCTCTCCAGACATGACATAACAACCCTATAGTCACCTTTACACTACCGTTACCCAATATAGTAGAGTAAATCAGAGAAAATATGACAAAGTATAAAACAATAAACCTGTTTGACCTTCTAAATATGATTTAATTAATATTAGAGCTCTCCAGACATGAAATAACAACCCTATAGTCACCTTTACACTACTGTTACCCAATATAGTAGAGTAAATCAGAGAAAATATGACAAAATATAAAACAATAAACCTGTTTATGACCTTCTAAATATGATTTTATTAAAATTAGAGCTCTCCAGACATGAAATAACACCCCTATAGTCGTCACGTTTACACGACTGTTACCCAATATGGTAGAGTAAATCAGAGAAAATAAGATAAAGTATAAAACAATAAACCTGTTTATGACCTTCTAAATATGATTTTATTAAAATTAGAGCTCTCCAGACATGAAATAACAACCCTATAGTCACCTTTACACTACTGTTACCCAATATAGTAGAGTAAATCAGAGAAAATATGACAAAGTATAAAACAATAAACCTGTTTATGACCTTCAAAATATGATTTTATTAATATTAGAGCTCTACAGACATGACATAACAACCCTATAGTCACCTTTACACTACTGTTACCCAATATAGTAGAGTAAAACAGAGAAAATTAGACAAAGTGTAAAACAATTAACCTGTTTATGACCTTCTAAATATGATTTTATTAATATTAGAGCTCTACAGACATGAAATAACACCCCTATAGTCACCTTTACACTACTGTTACCCAATATAGTAGAGTAAATCAGAGAAAATATGACAAAGTATAAAACAATAAACCTGTTTATGGCCTTCTAAATATGATTTAATTAATATTAGAGCCCTCCAGGCATGAAATAACACCCCTATAGTCAACTTTACACTACTGTTACCCAATATAGTAGAGTAAATCAGAGAAAATATGACAAAGTATAAAACAATAAATCTGTTTATGACCTTCTAAATATGATTTTATTAATATTAGAGCTCTCCAGACATGAAATAACACCCCTATAGTCACCTTTACACTACTGTTACCCAGTAAATCAGAGAAAATAAGACATATAAGACAGTAAACCTGTTTTGTCTAAATCCTTTTACTGTGGCCAGCCTCGATGGAGATCCCAACCTGATTGTTGCCGGTTCCAATCCCAGATTTAATTTTAACGTTGATATTATTGGCTCCAGAGTTCCAAAAATAGGCACTGTTACGTCTCGGGCGACATATCTCCCCCGCTCAAGGTCAGAATCAACAGCTGAGAAGCTGCCTGGTCCAGACCAGCAGGGACCAGCAGGGACCAGCAGGGGCCAGTAGAGACCAGCTGGACCGAGGAGGGACGCCGACTCGTCACAGAGTCCAAAATACACCCAAGGAAGGAGCGAACGAGAGGGAAGGAGGTACCTTTCCGATGACATCATTGCGACTGAGCCTGTCCTTGTCCATGACGGTGATGATGATGGTGGTCTCCCTCAGCACGTGGGCCGGCACGTCGAAGGGAAACGACTCGTTGAAGACGGGATTGAGGCAGCGCTTCATGACCACCGTCTTCTTCTTCTCCACTCGCTTGTCCTTGTGCATCAACCACACTTTCACGTACGGGTCTGGGGACAGGAATGTGTACTACATTCATATACCGACTATAAGTACTACATATAGTACATATGCAGGTGGACGATATAGTATATAGTACATGCTGGGCCTTTTCTATATACAAAAGTAGAACTAAGAAGGCTTTTTCTTATATATATATATATATAATATATTTGTATATAATATATGTTACTATTATAATATTATATAATATAATACAATAATAATAATTATTATTATGTTATTATATATATTATATAAAGACTATATATATATAAATATATAAGCTATTATATATTTTATTAATAATAATATGTTACATCAATAATATACACCATATTTACACATTTTTATTATGTACTGTTTTATTTTATATATATAATATTTGTATATATGTTATTATTATACTATTATAATATAATAAAATAATAATAATAATTATTATGTTATTATATATTATATATGTTATATAAAGACAATATATATATAGACATATAAGCTATTATATATTTTTATTATTAATAATATGTTACACCAATAATATGCACCATAATTACACATTTATTATTATTATTATTATATTATTATTATTATGTACTGTTTATTATTTATATTGTGTAGATTTTTTTATTGTCTACCATAGTTATCATTATATTATGTTTTTATATATATATAAGTATAAAATATATTTGTATATAATATATGTTATTATTATACTATTATAATATAATATAATAATAATTATTATTGTTATTATATATATTATATATGTTATATAAAGACAATATATATATATAAATATATAAGCTATAATATATTTTTATTATTAATAATATGTTACATCAATAATATGCACCATATTTACACATTTTTAGTATGTACTGTTTATTATTTATATTGTGTAGATTATTTTTTATTGTTTACCATAGTTATCATTCTATTATATCAATATTCAATATATTGCATCATTTACATTTGTTAATATAGTTATTTTTATTTTGTATATTAGTTTTAATTCATTATATTGGCAATGTATTGCTTGTTATACAATTTATATAATTTATAATAAATAACTTTAATATTTTTGTATATTTATTATATAATATTTTATAATAAAAATACATTGTTTTGTTTAATTATACATTTGTAAATATTTATATATATATATATATATATTTAGAACATGCAAAATTCACACAGAGATGGCCGAGGGTGGAATCAAACTCGTGTCTCCTAGCTGTGTGGCCTGCACGCTAACCACTTGGCCTAACGTGCAATTAAATATAATGTATGAATTAGCATATTTCTATTTATATTTACTGTATATTTATATTATTATAAAAAAACAGATGTACATCAGCAAAAATAATACAAACCATAATAAATATAATATATTAAAAAAATATTTATATATTTAAAATGAATTCTCTTGAGGTTCTTTTTACCATTTTTACCAGCAGAAAACAATTAAAAAAAAACATTAAAAGCATTTTTTTCCTGGACAAGAAAGCCTAACGAGGATCCCCTGCAGCTAAGAAACAAATTGGATGCCAAATCATTGCTTTGTTGTCGGGTCTTTGTGACCCATTAAGAAAAGAGATAGCAACATCAAAGCTAACACAAAGAGCACAAAACAAAGAACGCTACTATTTTGGCTCAATTTTTGCCGTGCATGTGAAGTTCACGTATAGCGACCGACGGGCGTGTACCAGAAGTGCCTCCGATGTCCATGGCTTTGAGGTTGCGGGCTTTGACGATGCTCACAGTGATGGTGTTGGCGGTGGGATTGTAGCACAGAGACACCAACAGATCCCCTCGGCTCCCCTGGAGAAATCACACACACACACACACAAAACACACACACAACACACACACAAAACACTCAACACACTCGTCACTCCTTTATTTTATAATCGTCTTCCCCGCTGCTCTGTGTTCAATCCACCAACCTGTCAACGTTCAGCATTCCCTTCCACGCCCCCACCCCCGCAGGACTGTCACAGCAGCCAGCAATGACATCAGCCATGAAGGAAACGAGGGGTCTGGGGTAATAAACTCAAACCTCGGTTTCCCGAAGCTTTGGTTTCAAAAGATGCCTTGGTTTTCATACAATATTGGACTTAAACTAAAGCAATCCCTTGTTTATGGCAGTTGATCCTCAAAGTTTCCTACTGCCTAGCTTAAGGAAATGGGGGCTCCAAATATATCACTTAAAAATATTCTACTAAATTCAAACCTCGGTTTCCCAAAGCTTTGGTTTCCTAAGATTTGGTTTTGGTTGAAAATTATGCCTTAGTTTTCATACAATATTGCACTTAAACTAAAACAATCCCTTGTTTACCACTTAATATTACAAAATATTCTACTAAACTCAAACTTTGGTTTCCCAAAGCTTTGGTTTCAAAAGATGCCTTGGTTTTCATACAATATTGGACTTAAACTAAAGCAATCCCTTGTTTATGGCAGTTGATCCTCAAAGTTTTCTACTGCCTATCCTGTTCAGGGTCACTGGTGATCTTAAGGAAATGGGGGCTCCAAAAATATCACTTCAAAATATTCTACTAAACTCTAACCTCGGTTTCCCAAAGCTTTGGTTTCAAAAGATGTCTTGGTTTTCATACAATATTGCACTTAAACTAAACAATCCCTTGTTTACCACTTAATATTACAAAATATTCTACTAAACTCAAACCTCGGTTTCCCAAAGCTTTGGTTTCAAAAGATGCCTTGGTTTTCATACAATATTGGACTTAAACGAAAACAATCCATCGTTTATGGCAGTCGATCGTCAAAGTTTTCTACTGCCTATCGTGTTCAGGGTCACCGGTGAGCTTAAGGAAATGGGGGCTCCAAAAATATCACTTAAAAATATTCTACTAAACTCTAACCTCGGTTTCCCAAAGCAATGGTTTCAAAATATGCCTTGGTTTTCATACAATATTGGACTTAAACTAAAACAATCCCTCCTTTATGGGAGTTGATCCTCAAAGTTTTCTACTGCCTATCCTGTTCAGGGTCACCGGTCGTCTTAAGGAAATGGGGGCTCCAAAAATATCACATAAAAATATTTTACTAAAGTCAAACCTCGGTTTCCCGAAGCTTTGGTTTCAAAAGATGCCTTGGTTTTCATACAATATTGGACTTAAACTAAAGCAATCCCTTGTTTATGGCAGTTGATCCTCAAAGTTTCCGACTGCCTAGCTTAAGGAAATGGGGGCTCCAAAAATATCACTTAAAAATATTCTACTAAATTCAAACCTCGGTTTCCCAAAGCTTTGGTTTCCTAAGATTTGGTTTTGGTTGAAAATTATGCCTTAGTTTTCATACAATATTGCATTTAAACTAAAACAATCCCTTGTTTACCACTTAATATTACAAAATATTCTACTAAACTCAAACCTCGGTTTCCCCGAAGCTTTGGTTTCAAAATATGCCTTGGTTTTCATACAATATTGGACTTAAACTAAAGCAATCCCTTGTTTATGGCAGTTGATCCTCAAAGTTTCCGACTGCCTAGCTTAAGGAAATGGGGGCTCCAAAAATATCACTTAAAAATATTCTACTAAATTCAAACCTCGGTTTCCCAAAGCTTTGGTTTCCTAAGATTTGGTTTTGGTTGAAAATGATGCCTTAGTTTTCATACAATATTGCACTTAAACTAAAACAATCCCTTGTTTACCACTTAATATTACAAAATATTCTACTAAACTCAAACTTTGGTTTCCCAAAGCTTTGGTTTCAAAAGATGCCTTGGTTTTCATACAATATTGGACTTAAACTAAAGCAATCCCTTGTTTATGGCAGTTGATCCTCAAAGTTTTCTACTGCCTATCCTGTTCAGGGTCACTGGTGATCTTAAGGAAATGGGGGCTCCAAAAATATCACTTCAAAATATTCTACTAAACTCTAACCTCGGTTTCCCAAAGCTTTGGTTTCAAAAGATGTCTTGGTTTTCATACAATATTGCACTTAAACTAAACAATCCCTTGTTTACCACTTAATATCACAAAATATTCTACTAAACTCAAACCTCTGTTTCCCAAAGCTTTGGTTTCAAAAGATGCCTTGGTTTTCATACAATATTGGACTTAAACGAAAACAATCCATCGTTTATGGCAGTCGATCGTCAAAGTTTTCTACTGCCTATCGTGTTCAGGGTCACCGGTGAGCTTAAGGAAATGGGGGCTCCAAAAATATCACTTAAAAATATTCTACTAAACTCTAACCTCGGTTTCCCAAAGCTATGGTTTCAAAATATGCCTTGGTTTTCATACAATATTGGACTTAAACTAAAACAATCCCTCCTTTATGGGAGTTGATCCTCAAAGTTTTCTACTGCCTATCCTGTTCAGGGTCACCGGTCGTCTTATGGAAATGGGGGCTCCAAAAATATCACATAAAAATATTTTACTAAAGTCAAACCTCGGTTTCCCGAAGCTTTGGTTTCAAAAGATGCCTTGGTTTTCATACAATATTACGCTTAAACTAAATCAATCCCTTGTTTACCACTTAATATCACAAAATATTCTACTAAACTCAAACCTCGGTTTCCCAAAGCTTTGGTTTCAAAAGATCCCTTAGTTTTCATACAATACTGGACTTAAACGAAAACAATCCATCGTTTATGGCAGTCGATCGTCAAAGTTTTCTACTGCCTATCGTGTTCAGGGTCACCGGTGAGCTTAAGGAAATGGGGGCTCCAAAAATATCACTTAAAAATATTCTACTAAACTCTAACCTCAGTTTCCCAAAGCTATGGTTTCAAAATATGCCTTGGTTTTCATACAATATTGGACTTAAACTAAAACAATCCCTCCTTTATGGGAGTTGATCCTCAAAGTTTTCTACTGCCTATCCTGTTCAGGGTCACCGGTCGTCTTAAGGAAATGGGGGCTCCAAAAATATCACATAAAAATATTTGACTAAAGTCAAACCTCGGTTTCCCGAAGCTTTGGTTTCAAAAGATGCCTTGGTTTTCATACAATATTACGCTTAAACTGAATCAGTCCCTTGTTTACCACTTAATATCACAAAATATTCTACTCAAGTCAAACCTCGGTTTCCTGAAGCTTTGGTTTCAAAATATGCCTTGGTTTTCATACAATATTGGACTTAAACTAAAGCAATCCCTTGTTTATGGTAGTTGATCCTCAAAGTTTTCTACTGCCTATCCTGTTCAGGGTCACCGGTGATCTTAAGGAAATGGGGGGTCCAAAAAAATCAAAAATATTCTACTAAACTCTAACCTCGGTTTCCTCAAGTTTTGGTTGAAAATGATGCCTTGGTTTTCATACAATATTGCACTTAAACTAAAACAATCCCTCGTTTATGGCAGTCGATCCTCAAAGTTTTCTACTGCCTTTTCTACTCACTTGAAAATATTCTACTAAACTCTAATCTCGGTTTCCCAAAGCTTTGGTTTCATAAGATTTGGTTTTGGTTGAAAATGATGCCTTGGTTTTCATACAATATTGCACTTAAACTAAAACAATCCCATGTTTATGGCAGTCGATCCTCAAAGTTTTCTACTGCCTTTTCTACTCATATAAAAATATTCGACTAAACTCTAACCTCGGTTTCCCCAAGCTTTGGTTTCATAAGATTTGGTTTTGGTTGAAAATGATGCCTTGGTTTTCATACAATATTGGACTTAAACATCTTCCCCGCTGCTCTGTGTTCAATCCACCAACCTGTCAACGTTCAGCATTCCCTTCCATGCCCCCCCCCCCCCAACAGGACTGTCACAGCAGCCAGCCATGACATCAGCCATTACGCTCCATTTTGTCCCCTCCCCCCACCCACCCCATCCCTTCTGCCACCTCTTTCCTTCCCTTTACTCACGCTGCCGTCGCTGCATGGTTTCAGCTCCTTCCAGAAAGTTTGCATGTTGGCCAGGTCCAGTTTGTTGAGGGGGATGGACACCTCTCCTATGGGGTCGTTCCTGCTGAAGCGGTCGTAATCCAGAACCTGCAGGTATAGGGTTCTCTGGACTACCTTCTCAAAGGGGAACCCTGCGGTGGGAAGGAATAAACAGATGCACCAAAACGGCGAAGCAAACAAAACGATGTGTCGGCCGAACCTTCGAAGAGAAAGGTCTCATTCCAGTGCGGGTTCAGATTCTTCCTCTTGACTTTGGTCTCCAGTTTGTGCTTCTTGTCAGGCAGCAGGTAGAGTTTGACGAAAGGATCAGAAGTACCGGAGAAGTCCTTAGCGGGCAAATCCTGGCCCTTAAGGATTTTGACCGTGAGGGTGGAGTCCTGGAAGCTGTAGCCCACGCTGAACTGAATGCGACCCAACTTCTCACACACCGGACCCTCGTGGTCGTCCTCTTCCGAGCCTGGAGACAACTGGGAGAGACCGAGACTCTTTTCATTCGGGTCTTGAAACTTCATGCCTTCGTTACATCATTTCATTTTCTACTGCTTATCCTGTTCAGGGTCATGAAGGAAATAAGGGGGCAGGGGGTGCTGCCACGGATTTGGAGCCCATCCAAAAATATCACTTAAAAAAATATTCTACTAAACTCAAACCTCGGTTTCCCAAAGCTCTGGTTTCAAAAGATGCCTTGGTTTTCATACAATATTGGACTCAAACTAAAACAATCCTTGTTTATGGCAGTTGATCTTCAAAGTTTTCTACTGCCTATCCTGTTCAGGGTCACCGGTAATCTTAAGGAAATGGGGGCTCCAAAAATATCACTTCAAAATATTCTACTAAACTCTAACCTCGGTTTCACGATGCTTTGGTTTCAAAAGATGCCTTGGTTTTCATACAATATTGGACTTAAACTAAAGCAATCCATCATTTATGGCAGTTGATCCTCAAAGTTTTCTACTGCCTATCGTGTTCAGGGTCACCGGTGAGCTTAAGGAAATTGGTTTCAAAAGATGCCTTGGTTTTCATACAATATTGGACTTAAACTAAAACAATCCCTCGTTTAGGGCCCGTATCTCCAGTTAATGTAATTAACGTAAGTGATTAACTGAGTGGATGATGCAAGCATTGACCCGCCGACATTTTAGTTTTCGGGGGTTGCGGACCCCCCGCTCATTCTGACTATCCCTTCTGGTCGGACTGGTCGCCAGCCAATCACAGGGCCCGTATCTCCAATTAACGTAAGTAATTAACTGAGTGGATGATGCAAGCTTTGACCCGCTGACATTTTGTTTTTTGGGGGTTGCGGACCCCCGCTTATTTTGACTATGCCTTCTGGTCGGACTGGTCGCCAGCCAATCACAGGGCCCGTATCTCCAATTAACGCAATTAACTGAGTGGATGATGCAAGCATTGACCCGCCGATATTTTAGTTTTCGCGGGTTGCGGACCCGACATTTTAGTTTTCGCGGGTTGCGGACCCGACATTTTAGTTTTCGGGGGTTGCGGACCCCCGCTCATTCGGACTCTCCCTTCTGGTCGGACTGGTCGCCAGCCAATCACAGGGCCCGTATCTCCAATGAATATAACCTCCATAAAAAAGATGCCCGAAAAATTTTATCGGAACCCTCGACGGCGGGTCTGCGAGGCACACATGCTAACCACTCGTCCCCCGTAACTGATTCTGCGCTGTAAGTCAGATTCAAGGTGACAGGTGACGGTAATGTGGCGTGATCGTAATCAAGTCTCCTGAAAACGTCCGTATTGATCGTAAACGCAAAAAACGGCCTAATGTCTCGTCACATGACCGAGGGCGAGTGTGCTTGGGGACATCCACGGGGGACATCACTCAGAAAAGCCGATCCCAAATATTTAATATCCAATTCCATACTTTCCACACACATTCCAGACATCAACGGCTTGACCTTATTCTCCTTTGCTGAATGTGATCACTTTCCATTATTCACTCCTAAGCCTAAAAATAACTCCGCCAATACACACACACACACACATTTGTGCCTCGGCATCAAACCTTCTCATGCTGCCGTTGAAGATTATTTTTGCTGAAATCCAAAACCCAAACCACAGGAGATTATGGTTTGTTTTCTTTTTTTTCCTGAAAAACAAAAACCCACCAAGACCAAAATGCAAAAGTGAATTATTAAGGATTATTTTCTACATCAGAGCTACAACCGTAAAAAAATATTATAAATAAATACTCATACCATAAATTCCGGCTTTGAACCCTGCGGCTTAAATAATAATACATAGCAAAAAGAACTACACTTCCCATGATGCTTAAAGTGCAGATTCATTCGATACCAAATATGGATTTATACGTACGTTTTTGGATCCCAACTAAAAATTTATACGACCTCTATGTTTTTGTGGATTTTTTTGCAGAAGAAGCCTAAAAAGATGATGACAAGTCTCCACTCATGCAAAAGCAGTTTTTCTTCCTTTTTTAGTTAGGAACTGATATTTTCCTGAAACTTTCCCATGTTCTATTGCCGATTACTAAAGAACGGAAAAACATGTAAACAAACTTTTTTCTTTTGGTAGTTTCCATGTTAGAATAGTATAGTAATAATAGTAATAATAGTAATAATAGTAACAATAACAATAACAACAATAATAATAATAATAATAATAAGGATAATAATAATTATTTTTTAAAATAACCCCTTTTTTGTGTTATGTTGGTATAGACACAAAAGCTAAATATTTGTGTTAAAGTGAAAAGTTTTTTGCTTATAATAATAATAATAATTCTTATAATAATAATGATAATAATAATAATAATTTTTTTTTAAAACAACCCCTTTTTTGTGTTATGTTGGTATAGACACAAAAGCTAAATATTTGTGTTAAAGTGAAAAGTTTTTTGCTTATAATAATAATAATAATTCTTATAATAATAATGATAATAATAATAATAATTTTTTTTTAAAACAACCCCTTTTTTGTGTTATGTTGGTATAGACGCAAAAGCTAAATATTTGTGTCAAAGTGAAACGTTTCTTTGCACAAAAACGGGTTTTCTCCCTTTTCTAGTTGGGAGCTGATATTTTCCTGAAACTTTCCCATGTTCTATTGCCAATTACTAAAGAACAAAAAAACGTAGAAACAAACTTTTTACTTTTGGTAGGTTCCATGTTAGAACAGTATAGTAACAATAATAATAATAATAATAATAATAATAATAATAATAATAATAATAATAATAATAATAATAATAATAATAATAATAATAATAATAATATTTTTTTTAAACAACCCCTTTTTGTGTTATATTGGTATAGACGCAAAAGCTAAATATTTGTGTCAAAGTGAAACGTTTCTTTGCACAAAAACTGTTTTTCTCCCTTTTCTAGTTGGGAGCTGATATTTTCCTGAAACTTACCCATGTTCTATTGCCAATTACTAAAGAACGGAAAAACGTAGAAACGTAGAAACTTTTTTCTTTTGGTAGGTTCCATGTTAGAATAGTATAGTAATAATAATAGTAATAATAATACTAGTAATAATAGTAATAATAATAATAATGATAATACTAATTATTATTATTGTTTTTTAAAACAACCCCTTTTTTGTGTTATGTTGGTATAGATACAAAAGCTAAATATTTGTGTCAAAGTGAAACGTTTCTTTGCACAAAAACTGGTTTTCTCCCTTTTCTAGTTGGGAGCTGATATTTTCCTGAAACTTTCCCATGTTCTATTGCTGATTACTAAAGAACGGAAAAACGTAGAAACAAACTTTTTTCTTTTGGTAGGTTCCATCTTAGAATAGTATAGTAACAATAATAATAATAATAATAATGATAATAATAATATTAATGACAATAATAATTATTATTATTATTATTATTTTTTAAAACAACCCCTTTTTTGTGTTATGTTGGTATAGATGCAAAAGCTAAATATTTGTGTCAAAGTGAAACGTTTCTTTGCACACAAACTTCTTTTCTCCCTTTTCTAGTTGGGAGCTGATATTTTCCTGAAACTTACCCCTGTTCTACTGTTGATTATCATCGTGTCTCTCATAAGGACATGGATTTGTATAAAAAAAAGCATTGCAAATAATAGTCATTGACAAGGATGAAAAAAAAAAAAAAAAAAGAAATCCCCCTGTGTTTTTCCCCCTCCAAGTGTGCCGTCCGTCACTCAAAGACAAATGAGCCACCTGTGGAGCACAACAGGTAGTTATGGCTTTGCCGCCTCGAGCCAGACACCCGAGATGAAGGACCGTATTCAGCCCACTTCAGTAATTGGTTGCAAAAGAACACGCAGTGCTGTGGGGTGCTGTGGGAATACGGCAGCGGTGGGGCTCGGGGGCTTGCGGTGTGTAATTACGTGGGGCTCCATGGTGCGTCTGAAGACTCCATTAATGGTGATCCTCTTTATTATCCGCGTTGTCATACATGAGCATGCACCCTTTGCGGAAAAACATCTTGTACTTTGAGCCCAAATATCTACGAAGTATCTCGGGTACGTTTGGAGGACAGTGGATGGCGACTTGCAGCATTTTTGAGTAACATTTAAAGCGAATTTTTGGGAATTCCATCCATGATCCTTATGTGAAACATCACATCTTTCTAATTTCTGTGCATTCTAAAGGTATAAAAACTGCTAAAAATAGACACAAAAAAATGCACGTAATGGGACAAACCTATAAAAAAACGTTAATATTAACCAACCTACAGCAATATTGTTATTTTTATTAACACTGTTAGTTTGCATGTTTGCATGCAGAATCGAACCCAGGTCTTCCTAATCTCTTAGCTATGTGGGTCGACATGCTAACCACTAAACCACCGTGTAGCCTCCAGGACGCATGCGCATGCATTGTTCAGCTCCAAATGTGAATTTTTTTTTTGGAAAAAGCTGGTTTTCTCCCTTTTTTTTTAGTTGGGAGCTGAAATTTTCCTGAAACTTACCTATGTATGTTCTACTGCTGATTACTAAATAACAGAAAAAGGTAGAATTTTTGGTAGATTCAATGTTTATAGAACGCAAAAGTATTTGTGTCAAAGTGGAAAGTTTTTTGCTTATAATAATAATAATTATAATATAATAATATATAATAATGATAATATTAATAATAATTATTATTTTTTAAAACAACAATTTTTTGTGTTATGTTGGCAGAGATGCAAAATCTAAATATTTGATTCAAAGTGAAACGTTTTCTCCCTTTTTTAGTTGGGAGCTGAAATTTTCCTGAAACTTACCTATGTATGTATGTTTTACTACTGATTACTAAATAATGGAAAAAGGTAGAATTTTTGGTAGATTTTTTTGTTTTTTATTTTTTTTCTTATAATAATAATTCTTATAATAATAATAATAATAATAATAATAATAATGATGATAAAAAATAATAATTATTTTTTTAAAACAACTCCTTTTTTGTGTTATGTTGGTATAGACTCAAAGCTAAATATTTGTGTTAAAGTGGAAAGTTTTTTCTTATAATAATAATAATAATTCTTATAATAATAATAATAATTATTATTATTTTAAAACAACCCCTTTTTTGTGTTATGTTGGTATAGACGCAAAAGTTAAATATTTGTGTCAAAGCGAAATGTCTTTTTGCTTTTCTCCCTATTTTAGTTGGGAGCTGATATTTTCCTGAAACTTCCCTATGTTCTACTGTTGATTACTAAAGAACGGAAACTTTTTCTTTTGGTGAGTAGAACACAATATTCCGTGTGCCATTCAGTTTGATTTGAGAAGGCGTCGCCTACAGCCGCCATTGGCAGATGACTTCACAAAATAACACAGATCTCAAATCAGCCGGGTCGCGTATCGGTATAAGGTTTTACGGGCGTCTTACCATCAGCATTTCACTGGTGACCGAGTTGGCCAAGTCGGACACGGATGAGTTGGCGTCGTGACCCGTCCCCTGGCGGCGGCCGCTCTCATCCGGGGTGTGACCTCTGGGACTGCTGCCTGCTTTGTTACCCGGGGTCCTGAATGCACCACATAGAAAAACACATATGGCACATGCACTTAACATGCAACATTCATGGAACAACAAAAAAACAAGAAGAGTGTCCTAAGACCCCCCCTCCCCCCCGCCCCCCCCCCTGCTGGTTTTTCATAACTCCAACCATTTTAATAATTCAGCATGCGCATCGCCGACCGATTCTCTAGTAGAGGAAGGTTTTGAAAACAAAACAGATGACAATAGTGGGGGGGGGGGGGTTATGAATCATGAGATGATGATTTCAGAAATCAAACATATTTTATATTTTATTTTTTTCTTCAACTATTTCAACTTTCTTTATGTTAATTTTCTTTTCATAATAATGATGATAATATTTAATATAATAATATAATATTTTATATATAATATAATATAATAGTATTTTATGATGATAATATTTTAATAATATATAATATTTTCTCCAAAATTACAACTTTGTTGTGTTTTTAATAATATCACACCTTTAAAAAAATTTGGTCTTTTTTCTTGTAATATTTCATATTTCATGATTTCAGAAATCAAACATATTTTAGAGTTTCATTTTTTTCTTCAACTATTTCAACTTTCTTTATGTTAATTTTCTTTTCATAATAATGATGATAATATTTTAATAATATATAATATTTTCTCCAAAATTACAACTTTGTTGTGTTTTTAATAATATCACACGTTTAAAAAATTTGGTCTTTTTTTCCTGTAATATTTAATCTTTTTTTTAATAATGTAATATTTAATCTTAAAGATTTTTTCCTCCTAATATTATGTCATTATTTCACAATATTTGACTATTTTTGAAACATAAAAATTTTGTCCAAAACTTAATGTTTTGTGTGATAATATTAGGACTTTTACTTTTTTTAATGTTTCATATTCATGCTACTAAAATGACACTAATTGTTTCTCATAATATTACAATTTTATTCCCATATTTTGATTTTATTTTCTGAACATTATGATTTATGAACATACATTATGAACATTCTGATTTCCCACAAATTACAATTTTATATTTTTGTAGTTTGGTTATGTGTCATATTAGGAATTTTGAAAAAATAATTTTCTTTAATATTTCAACTTTATGTGACTAAAAATGACACTATTTTTGCTCATAATATTACAACTTTCTTCCCATTTTTTAAATTTTATTTTCTAAACATTCTAGTTTTTTTCACAACTTAATTTTCCAAAAATTACAACCTTGTTTTGTTTTTCATATTACAACTTTTAAATAATGTCATTCTTTGTTAAATATTTAATATTTGCTACTGTGATGTTATTTTTCATCATATTATGACTTTTTCCACAACCTAAAATTGTTGCTGGCTTTTAAAAAAATATTTTTCTTTCATATTTCAACTTCATGCCAACTAATTTTATGATTATTCAAGTAAAAATAATGACTTTTCTCTATTTTCTTTTTATATTTTGACTTTATTCTTGTACAATTTTTTCTGTTGAATATTCTGAAAAACATCCGCCTGCCAGGAATTGCCCTTAGACCACACTTTGGACATCCCTGGTTTAAGTGTTTGCACATTTTTCTAACAAGTTGACTTCTTTTTACACTTGAATGGTACACTTTAGTCCTGAAACGAAATATTTACACCAGCGGTCCTCAATAGGTGGCCCGCAAGCCTGACCTTCGAGTTGAAGGTTTACTTGTTTTCTTCCACATCCGAGTTGCAAACTCAAAGACTGGACTCTTAAAGTGGCGGCAACAGAGTTGGCCACGCTGACTGATGTATTTGTAGAGACAGATGCTGTAACGCCGTCGCACCATTTCAAGACGTGGGTGTTCATGCCCGTGAGGGAGAGTGAGAGGGACAAGAGGACCTGGACCGCTACGTGACAGACAGACCGCCGCGGGGCCAGAACATGCACTAAGGACCCGTCTGACATTCTCTTAGCTAGGCTAAGAATTTCAAGTTGCTGGACGTCACCAGCTGAAAATTACATTTCTATTTTTAGCAGATTTTGTGCGTTTTGCCCATGCATGGACTTTTTTTTCCATATCAAAATGCCAATACTTAAAGGAATGCTCCAAATGTTTGATAGACACAAAATATTGTGAGAAGATACATGTCACAAACGCTAATTATGCAACTTTACATAGTGAAAGATGTAATTTTAACTGACTTTTTTCCATATCAACAAGCAAACATTTAAAGAAATGCTCCAAATGTTTGATAGACACAAAATATTGTGAGAAAACATGTCACAAACGCCAATTATGCAACTTTACAGAGTGAAAGATGTCATTTTAAATGACTTTTTTCCCATATAAAAATGCCAAAATTTAAAGAAATGCTCCAAATGTTCAATAGACACTAAATATTGTGAGAAAATACATGTCACAAATGCCAATTATGCAACTTTACAGAGTGAAAAATGTCATTTTAAAAGACTTTTTTTCCATATCAAAATGCCAATATTTAAAGAAATGCTCCAAATGTTTGATAGACACGAAATATTGTGAGAAAATACATGTCACAAACGGCAATTATGCAACTTTACAGAGTGAAAAATGTCATTTTAAAAGATTTTTTTTCCATATCAAAATGCCAATATTTAAAGAAATGCTCCAAATGTTTAATAGACACGAAATATTGTGAGAAAATACATGTCACAAACGCTAATTATGCAACTTTACAGAGTGAAAGATGTCATTTTAAAGGACTATTTCCCATATAAAAATGGCAAAATTTAAAGAAATGCTCCAAATGTTTGATAGACACTAAATATTGTGAGAAAATACATGTCACAAACGCTAATTATTCAACTTTACAGAGTGAAAGATGTCATTTTAAAGGACTATTTCCCATATAAAAATGCCAAAATTTAAAGAAATGCTCCAAATGTTTGATAGACACTAAATATTGTGAGAAAATACATGTCACAAACGCTAATTATTCAACTTTACAGAGTGAAAGATGTAATTTTAAATGACTTTTTTTTCCCATATCAAAATGCCAATATTTAAAGAAATGCTCCAAATGTTTGAAAGACACAAAATATTATGAGAAAATACATGAGAATCACAGTATGTGACAAGGACAAGGTATGCTTGAAGGCCTAAGGAAGGAAACAAAGCAGCCCAGATGTACTAGTCAAGACCAAACATTTCCGTGCTCTAAAGTGAAGAAAAGGAAATTGCCAAGTTACATTAGACAAGACAAATCGGGAGGAAGCCGGGGAAGGTTTACGAGATGGACGGAAGTCGTACCGCAAGGAGACAAGTAAAAGGAGAGTGCAAGCGAATAAGAGAAAACACGGAAGAGACGATGCTGACCCCGGTGTCGAACAGAAACAATTGGTTTGTCAAGCTGCGTTTCTTCACTTGTGATCCACGGGTCAGAGCGGCTAAAATGCAGCACCGAGTCAATTCAAAAATAATGCAATGTCGTCTCTTTGGGACGCTTGTCCAATACGAGCACGTACCAGCCGGGCCGGCTGACACACTGGTCCGTGACCGCCTCCGGGTTCTTTGGTGTACGTGTTCCCAAAACTCATTGTTGTACTCGTATGTGGGCATTGATTCATGTTTGGGTTGGGAAAATCCAATACAGGTCAATGAAAAAGGCTGCTTTTAATTATAATAACTAATTAGATTTGATAGTGCTTTTCAATGGAGGTAAAGAGGTTGACAACAGCCACGTTTACATCAGGAGTTTTTCTCTTTCGGAAAATGACTTTTCCGAAAACAATGGTATACATGGAAAGGAATATTCCAATATCTTCTCTAAATGCGCCGCTATAACATATTAGACAAACAACCATTCACACTCACATTCATACCTATGGACAATTTGGAGTCGCTAATTAACCTAGCATGTTTTTGGAATGAGGGAGAAAACCCACACATGCAAACGCCACACAGAGATGGCCGAGGGTGGAATCGAACTCGGGTTTCCTAGCTGTGAGGCCAGCACGCTAACTACTCGTCCACCATGCAGCATAAAGTTGAAATTTTAAAAATTTCCACAGGTAATCTGTTTTGTCTGTCAAACATTTGGAGCATTTCTTTAAATGTTGGCATTTTGATATGGAAAAAAAGTCCTTTAAAAGGACATCTTTCATTCTGTAAAGTTGCGTAATTGGCGTTTGTGACATGTATTTTCTCACAATATTTAGTGTCTATCAAACATTTGGAGCATTTCTTTAAATATTTGCTTTTTGATATGGAAAAAAGTCCTTTAAAAGGACATCTTTCATTCTGTAAAGTTGCATAATTGGCGTGTGTGACATGTATTTTCTCACAATATTTAGTGTCTGTCAAACATTTGGAGCATTTCTTTAAATATTTGCTTGTTGATATGGAAAAAAGTCAGTTAAAATGACATCTTTCACTATGTAAAGTTGCATAATTAGCATTTGTGACATGTATTATCTCACAATATTTAATGTCTATCAAACATTTGGAGCATTTCTTTAAATATTTGCTTGTTGATATGGAAAAAGTCAGTTAAAATGACATCTTTCACTATGTAAAGTTGCATAATTGGCGTTTGTGACATGTATTATCTCACAATATTTAATGTCTATCAAACATTTGGAGCATTTCTTTAAATATTTGCTTGTTGATATGGAAAAAAGGCAGTTAAAATGACATCTTTCACTATGTAAAGTTGCATAATTGGCGTTTGTGACATGTATTTTCTCACAATATTTAGTGTCTATCAAACATTTGGAGCATTTCTTTAAATATTTGCTTTTTGATATGGAAAAAGTCCTTTAAAATGACATCTTTCACTCTGTAAAGTTGCATAATTGGCGTTTGTGACATGTATTTACTCACAATATTTAGTGTCTATCAAACATTTGGAGCATTTCTTTAAATATTTGCTTTTTGATATGGAAAAAGTCCTTTAAAATGACATCTTTCACTCTGTAAAGTTGCATAATTAGCGTTTGTGACATGTATTTTCTCACAATATTTAGTGTCTATCAAACATTTGGAGCATTTCTATAAATATTTGCTTTTTGATATAGAAAACTAACTACATCCCTGGTTTCACTCTGTAAAGTTGCGTAATTGGCGTTTGTGAATGTTCCACATGTTTTTGGAATGTGGGAGGAAACCGGAGTACCCGGAGAAAACCCACGCATACAAACTCCACACAGAGATGGCCGAGGGTGGAATCAAACTCGGGTCTCCTAGCTGTGTGGCCTGCGTGCTAACCACTCGTCCACCGTGCAGCTTGAACAGAACATTGAGCCATCCTTTTATATATTATATTATATATATTTATATATATATTATATATTATATATATTTCAGCTTAGTGTTCCCCAATAGAAGGGAGCACATCTGCAGCAGCTTGTGTTGGCTTGCCTATGACTATCTTGTATATAAATATATATATAAATATAAAAAAAACACCAGTTACATAATTCATCCTTAGAGGTTGTTGTAACCATGACGACTGAAGTGTGCGCACCCACTTAAGGTTGTACTCCACCATCATGAATTTTACACTGGGTTGGAGTAACTGTGGTAACCAGAGCGCCGAGCTGAGAGCCTTTGGCCACGACTTCACTGACTGTCCTCATACCTACACGTGACCCCCTCCCTGACCTTTGTAAAGTACCACGACCCCCCCTTTGGGTACGCTTCAGCTCTACTTCATGCTGATTCATATTTACCCCAAGCCTGTAAACAACAGATTACCTATTTTTTTTATATTTCAACGTTATGCTGCAAGTGGTTAGCGCGTGGGCCTCACAACCAGGAGACCCAAGTTCAATCCCTCATTTTAAAGGACTTTTTTCCATATCAAAAAAAGCCAATATTTAAAGAAATGCTCCAAATGTTTGATAGTCACAAAATATTGTGAGAAAATACATGTCACAAACGCCAATTATGCCACTTTATAGAGTGAAAGATGTCATTGTAAAGGACTTTTTTCAAATCAAAAAGCCGATATTTAAAGAAATGCTCCAAATGTTTGATAGACACAAAATATTGTGAGAAAATACATGTCACAAACGCCAATTATGCAACTTTACAGAGTGAAAGATGTCATTTTAAAGGACTTTGTCCAAATCAAAAAGCCAATATTTAAATAAATGCTCCAAATGTTTGATAGTCACAAAATATTGTGAGAAAATACATGTCACAAACGCCAATTATGCAACTTTACAGAGTGAAAGATGTCATTTTAAAGGACTTTGTCCAAATCAAAAAGCCAATATTTAAATAAATGCTCCAAATGTTTGATAGTCACAAAATATTGTGAGAAAATACATGTCACAAACGCCAATTATGCCACTTTATAGAGTGAAAGATGTCATTGTAAAGGACTTTTTCCAAATCAAAAAGCCAATATTTAAAGAAATGCTCCAAATGGTTGATAGACACAAAATATTGTGAGAAAATACATGTCACAAACGCCAATTATGCAACTTTACAGAGTGAAAGATGTCATTTTAAAGGACTTTTTTCCAAATCAAAAAGCCAATATTTAAAGAAATGCTCCAAATGTTTGATAGACACGAAATATTGTGAGAAAATACATGTCACAAACGCCAATTATGCAACTTTACAGAGTGAAAGATGTCATTTTTAAGGACTTTTTTCCAAATCAAAAAGCCAATATTTAAAGAAAGGCTCCAAATGTTTGATAGACATGAAATATTGTGAGAAAATACATGTCACAAACGCCAATTATGCAACTTTACAGAGTGAAAGATGTCATTTTAAAGGACTTTTTTCCAAATAAAAAAGCCAATATTTAAAGAAATGCTCCAAATGTTTGATAGACACTAAATATTGTGAGAAAATACATGTCACAAACAACAATTATGCAACTTTACACAGTGAAAGATGTCATTTTAACTGACTTTTTTCCATATCAACAAGCAAATATTTAAAGAAATGCTCCAAATGTTTGATAGACACTAAATATTGTGAGAAAATACATGTCACAAACGCCAATAATGCACAGATGGTATTACATTGAGGAAAATGATCAAGTTCATTTTCATTTGTGTGATGAGTCGGTCGCCAGCTAATCGCATAGCACATATAGACAAACATATCGAACGTGCGGAATTTTTGTAGCCCTGCTAGGCAGATATATGAATAACAAAGCCAATATAAAATACAGTATAAATACGGTATAATAATTTGAACATTTACCACCTAATCATTTATCAACAGGATGGAGACCAAATGTAAATGTTGCGTAACCATTTGTTGACGTTTGACGTGGCAATGCTACAAACCTCTCAGGCCAACATGTTTGCGCACGCATACTGCATATTCATGCATGGAAAACCATCCGCTGAGGTATTTCAATCTCTTCCTCGATGCGCAGTGATAGAGCAGATTTATCACTCTGGCAAAAGTGACAGTCATCTACGCTGACGGTGGAGCTGTGCTGTGAGAGCATCCCAGCATCAGCATCCTCAGGAAAGGGAGGAGTAGGAATAACAACATGGGGGAATATCAAATAAGAGAAGGACACAGGCTAGCATAACAAAGGGCAGCGTAAGAAAAGTGGATTGAGAGATTCGATAAATGCTTGCTGGATTTGTCTGCAATCATTCTTAGCATTTCAGGAAATGCAGCAAATGTTTGATAGACACTAAATATTGTGAGAAAATACACATCACAAAGGCCAATCATGCAACTTTAAAGAGTGAAATATGTCATTTTAAAGGATTTTTTTCCATATCAAAAAAGCCAATATTTTAAGAAATGCTCCAAATGTTTGATAGACATTAAATATTGTGAGAAAATACATGTCACAAACGCCAGTTATGCAACTTTACATAGTGAAAGATGTCATTTTAACTGACTTTTTTCCATATCTACAAGCAAACATTTAAAGAAATGCTCCAAATGTTTGATAGACACTAAATATTGTGAGATAAATACATGTCACAAATGCCAATTATGCAACTTTACATAGTGAAAGATGTCATTTTAAAGGACTTTCTTTCCATATCAACAAGCAAATATTTAAAGAAATGCTCCAAATGTTTGATAGACACTAAATATTGTGAGAAAATACATGTCACAAACGCCAATTATGCAACTTTACATAGTGAAAGATGTCATTTTAACTGACTTTTTTCCATATCAACAAGCAAATATTTAAAGAAATGCTCCAAATGTTTGATAGACAATAAATATTGTGAGAAAATACATGTCACAAACGCCAATTATGCAACTTTACATAGTGAAAGATGTCATTTTAACTGACTTTTTTTCCATATCAACAAGCAAATATTTAAAGAAATGCTCCAAATGTTTGATAGACAATAAATATTGTGAGAAAATACATGTCACAAACGCCAATTATGCAACTTTACATAGTGAAAGATGTCATTTTAACTGACTTTTTTTCCATATCAACAAGCAAATATTTAAAGAAATGCTCCAAATGTTTGACAGACAGAACAGATTATCTGTGGAATTTTTTTATATGTCACAACTTTATGTTGCGGGCCGCATGCTATCCGAGTGGTTAATGTGCAGGCCTCACAGCTAGTAGACCCAAGTTCAATTCCACCTGGGGCCATCTCTGTGTGGAGTTTGCATGTTCTCCCCGTGCATGTGTGGGTTTTTTTCCGGGTACTCCGGTTTCCTCCCACATTCCAAAAACATGCTAGGTTAATTAGCGACTCCAAATTGTCCATAGGTATGAATGTGAGTGTGAATGGTTGTTTGTCTATATGTGCCCCGTGATTGGCTGGCTGATGCAAAGTGGATCTTCATAAGCGTACATCCTGGCACCGCAAGAGCATGAAACGCAATAAGGCTCCCATGTCCCATGATGGATGAGGCCTGTGGTCCGATGTCAGCCCAGTCAGCGCTCCGCACAAATCACCCGATCACCAACCCCCCTTCAACACGACGGCTAATACAACATCAAAAAACACCGGATCTACTAAGTCGCCATTTTGGTTCTTCAAAGCGGAGGAACTGGTGGATGAGATCCACACTTAAGATGCTTCATTTGTGCTGACCTACATCACTTTTTTTTTTCTTTTTCCAATCATCTCTCCTCTCAGGCCACTGGGCAGCCCGGAGCGTCGTCGGAATGCTGGACTCACAGCTTAGACACACGACTTCCAAGCTTGGACACGCCGGAATCTTCTGGGGCACCAAACCAATCAATTGTGCAACACAAACAATCATTAGAACCACTTCATTTATTTAGTAGCTAACAGTATTCTGCTTGTTTCCGCAAAATAACAAATAGCGGCTCCCAACTATCAACATCTCCACGTGGCCTCCGAGGCATCCCTTGAGCTTAATTTACGGAAAAATCCTTACTTCCTGTTTATTTTCTGTGCATCTGTTCCTGTCTCATCTATTTAGCAATCATGTCAGGACTGATTGTTTGGGGGGGGCGAGGGGGGGGATTCCAGTCTCTAAGCGTACAAATTCTGACAAAGTAAGTAAAACTTGCTGAGAATACAGTAGTTGAGAATCGCAGTTCGAATACTACCCATGAATTATATATAAAAATATGCTAAAGGTTGTATATATGTAGTATTATGGTTATTAGGCATTATTAATGTTCTGAGACTGGAGACATAATCAAATTCTGACAAAGTAAGTAAAACTTGCTGGGAATACAGTAAAAGTTGAGAATCGCAGTTCAAATACTACCCCTGAATTATATATAAAAAATATGCTAAAAGTTGTATATATGTAGTATTATGGTTATTAGGCATTATTAATGTTCTGAGACTGGAGACATAATCAAATTCTGACAAAGTGGTAAACCTTGCTGAGAATACAGTAGTTGAGAATCGCAGTTCGAATACTACCCCTGAATTATATATAAAAAATATGCTAAAAGTTGTATATATGTAGTATTATGGTTATTAGGCATTATTAATGTTCTGAGACTGGAGACATAATCAAATTCTGACAAAGTAAGTAAAACTTGCTGAGAATACAGTAAAAGTTGAGAATCGCAGTTCGAATACTACCCCTGAATTATATATGAAAAATATGCTAAAAGTTGTATATATGTAGTATTATGGTTATTAGGCATTATTAATGTTCTGAGACTGGAGACATAATCGAATTCTGACAAAGTAAGTAAAACTTGCTGAGAATACAGTAAAAGTTGAGAATCGCAGTTCGAATACTACCCCCAAATTATATATAAAAAATATGCTAAAGGTTGTATATATGTAGTATTATGGTTATTAGGCATTATTAATGTTCTGAGACTGGAGACATAATCAAATTCTGACAAAGTAAGTAAAACTTGCTGAGAATACAGTAAAAGTTGAGAATCGCAGTTCAAATACTACCCCTGAATTATATATGAAAAATATGCTAAAAGTTGTATATATGTAGTATTATGGTTATTAGGCATTATTAATGTTCTGAGACTGGAGACATAATCAAATTCTGACAAAGAAAGTAAAACTTGCTGAGAATACAGTAAAAGTTGAGAATCGCAGTTCGAATACTACCCCCAAATTATATATAAAAAATATGCTAAAGGTTTTATATATGTAGTATTATGGTTATTAGGCATTATTAATGTTCTGAGACTGGAGACATAATCAAATTCTGACAAAGTAAGTAAAACTTGCTGAGAATACAGTAAAAGTTGAGAATCGCAGTTCGAATACTACCCCCAAATTATATATAAAAAATATGCTAAAAGTTGTATATATGTAGTATTATGGTTATTAGGCATTATTAATGTTCTGAGACTGGAGACATAATCAAATTCTGACAAAGTGAAACTTGCTGAGAATACAGTAAAAGTTGAGAATCGCAGTTCGAATACTACCCCCAAATTATATATAAAAATATGCTAAAAGTTGTGTATATGTAGTATTATGGTTATTAGGCATTATTAATGTTCTGAGACTGGAGACATAATCGAATTCTGACAAAGTAAGTAAAACTTGCTGAGAATACAGTAAAAGTTGAGAATCACAGTTTGAATACTACCCCCAAATTATATATAAAAAATATGCTAAAAGTTGTATATATGTAGTATTATGGTTATTAGGCATTATTAATGTTCTGAGACTGGAGACATAATCAAATTCTGACAAAGAAAGTAAAACTTGCTGAGAATACAGTAAAAGTTGAGAATCGCAGTTCGAATACTACCCCCAAATTATATATAAAAATATGCTAAAGGTTTTATATATGTAGTATTATGGTTATTAGGCATTATTAATGTTCTGAGACTGGAGACATAATCAAATTCTGACAAAGTAAGTAAAACTTGCTGAGAATACAGTAAAAGTTGAGAATCGTAGTTCAAATACTACCCCTGAATTATATATGAAAAATATGCTAAAAGTTGTATATATGTAGTATTATGGTTATTAGGCATTATTAATGTTCTGAGACTGGAGACAATCAAATTCTGACAAAGAAAGTAAAACTTGCTGAGAATACAGTAAAAGTTGAGAATCGCAGTTCGAATACTACCCCCAAATTATATATAAAAAATATGCTAAAGGTTTTATATATGTAGTATTATGGTTATTAGGCATTATTAATGTTCTGAGACTGGAGACATAATCAAATTCTGACAAAGTAAGTAAAACTTGCTGAGAATACAGTAAAAGTTGAGAATCGCAGTTCGAATACTACCCCTGAATTATATATAAAAAATATGCTAAAGGTTGTATATATGTAGTATTATGGTTATTAGGCATTATTAATGTTCTGAGACTGGAGACATAATCAAATTCTGACAAAGTAAGTAAAACTTGCTGAGAATACAGTAAAAGTTGAGAATCGCAGTTCAAATACTACCCCTGAATTATATATGAAAAATATGCTAAAAGTTGTATATATGTAGTATTATGGTTATTAGGCATTATTAATGTTCTGAGACTGGAGACATAATCAAATTCTGACAAAGAAAGTAAAACTTGCTGAGAATACAGTAAAAGTTGAGAATCGCAGTTCGAATACTACCCCCAAATTATATATAAAAAATATGCTAAAGGTTTTATATATGTAGTATTATGGTTATTAGGCATTATTAATGTTCTGAGACTGGAGACATAATCAAATTCTGACAAAGTAAGTAAAACTTGCTGAGAATACAGTAAAAGTTGAGAATCGCAGTTCGAATACTACCCCCAAATTATATATAAAAAATATGCTAAAAGTTGTATATATGTAGTATTATGGTTATTAGGCATTGTTAATGTTCTGAGACTGGAGACATAATCAAATTCTGACAAAGTGAAACTTGCTGAGAATACAGTAAAAGTTGAGAATCGCAGTTCGAATACTACCCCCAAATTATATATAAAAATATGCTAAAAGTTGTGTATATGTAGTATTATGGTTATTAGGCATTATTAATGTTCTGAGACTGGAGACATAATCGAATTCTGACAAAGTAAGTAAAACTTGCTGAGAATACAGTAAAAGTTGAGAATCACAGTTTGAATACTACCCCCAAATTATATATAAAAAATATGCTAAAAGTTGTATATATGTAGTATTATGGTTATTAGGCATTATTAATGTTCTGAGACTGGAGACATAATCAAATTCTGACAAAGAAAGTAAAACTTGCTGAGAATACAGTAAAAGTTGAGAATCGCAGTTCGAATACTACCCCCAAATTATATATAAAAAATATGCTAAAGGTTTTATATATGTAGTATTATGGTTATTAGGCATTATTAATGTTCTGAGACTGGAGACATAATCAAATTCTGACAAAGTAAGTAAAACTTGCTGAGAATACAGTAAAAGTTGAGAATCGTAGTTCAAATACTACCCCTGAATTATATATGAAAAATATGCTAAAAGTTGTATATATGTAGTATTATGGTTATTAGGCATTATTAATGTTCTGAGACTGGAGACAATCAAATTCTGACAAAGAAAGTAAAACTTGCTGAGAATACAGTAAAAGTTGAGAATCGCAGTTCGAATACTACCCCCAAATTATATATAAAAATATGCTAAAAGTTGTGTATATGTAGTATTATGGTTATTAGGCATTATTAATGTTCTGAGACTGGAGACATAATCAAATTCTGACAAAGTAAGTAAAACTTGCTGAGAATACAGTAAAAGTTGAGAATCGCAGTTCGAATACTACCCACGAATTATATATAAAAAATATGCTAAAAGTTGTATATATGTAGTATTATGGTTATTAGACATTATTAATGTTCTGAGACTGGAGACATAATCAACATAGTCGAGTTGACATGCTAGGTGAAGTTTTTAGTTTCCTTGTCCATCTTTCCCGCTCCGTTTCAAACACTTGATGTCGAGAATGAGTAAACTGCAAATGCTAACTAGTTAGCTCGCAAGCTAAACAAGAATAATAGGCGTGTAAAAGTGACTATAGGGGTATTATTTTATGTCTACAGGTCTCTAATAATGTTACAACCCATATTTATAAAGTCATAAACAGAAAAAGTCCGGAACCAACTAACCAACTACTACTACTACTACTACTACTACGAGAACGACGACTACGCTTGTGGCTGTGACTCCCCGATGCAGGTCTTCAAGTTCTTACGTTGTAAAGTGTGCTTATATGTGCCTATGGTCCCACAGGAGCCTATTGTGGAGTTGCTTTACTACTACTACTACTACAAATACTACTACTACTACTACTCTTGTGGCTGTGACACGTGGCCGACACCCTGATGCAAGTCTTCAAGTTCTTACATTGTAAAGTGTGCTTATGGTCCCACACTGAACTCCCCCACAGGAGCCTATTTTGGAGTTGCTTTACTACTACTACTACTACTACTACTACTACTACTACACTTGCGGCTGTGATACGTGGCCGACTCCCCGATGCAAGTCTTCAAGTTCTTACATTGTAAAGTGTGCTTATTTGTGCCTATGGTCCCCCACTGAACTCCTCCCACAGGAGCCTATTTTGGAGTTGCTTTACTACTACTACTACTACTAATACTACTACTACTGCGTTTCTGGCTGTGACACGTGGCCGACTCCCCGATGCAAGTCTTCAAGTTCTTACGTTGTAAAGTGTGCTTATGGTCCCACACTAAACTCCCCCACAGGAGCCTATTTTTGAGTTGCTTTACTACTACTACTAATACTAATACTACTACTACGTTTGTGGCTGTGACACATGGCCGACTCCCCGATGCAAGTCTTCAAGTTCTTACATTGTAAAGTGTGCTTACGGTCCCACACTGAACTCCTCCCACAGGAGCCTATTTTGGAGTTGCTTTACTACTACTACTACTACTACTACTACTACGTTTATGGCTGTGACATGTGGCCGACTCCCCGATGCAAGTCTTCAAGTTCGTACGTTGTAAAGTGTGCTTATTTGTGCCTATGGTCCCCCATTGAACTCCTCCCACAGGAGCCTATTTTGGAGTTGCTTTACTACTACTACTACTACTACTACTACTACTACTAATACTACTACGTTTGTGGCTGTGACACGTGGCCGACTCCCCGATGCAGGTCTTCAAGTTCTTACGTTGTAAAGTGTGCTTATATGTGCCTATGGTCCCACAGGAGCCTATTGTGGAGTTGCTTTACTACTACTACTACTACTACTACTACTACTCTTTTGGCTGTGACACGTGGCCGACACCCTGATGCAAGTCTTCAAGTTCTTACATTGTAAAGTGTGCTTATGGTCCCACACTGAACTCCCCCACAGGAGCCTATTTTGGAGTTTCTTTACTACTACTACTACTACCACTATTACTACTACTACTACTACTATTACTACTACACTTGCGGCTGTGATACGTGGCCGACTCCCCGATGCAAGTCTTCAAGTTCTTACATTGTAAAGTGTGCTTATTTGTGCCTATGGTCCCCCACTGAACTCCTCCCACAGGAGCCTATTTTGGAGTTGCTTTACTACTACTACTACTACTAATACTACTACTACTGCGTTTCTGGCTGTGACACGTGGCCGACTCCCCGATGCAAGTCTTCAAGTTCTTACGTTGTAAAGTGTGCTTATGGTCCCACACTAAACTCCCCCACAGGAGCCTATTTTTGAGTTGCTTTACTACTACTACTAATACTACTACTACTACGTTTGTGGTTGTGACACGTGGCCGACTCCCCTATGCAAGTCTTCAAGTTCTTACATTGTAAAGTGTGCTTACGGTCCCACACTAAACTCCCCCACAGGAGCCTATTTTTGAGTTGCTTTACTACTACTACTACTACTACTAATACTACTACTACTACTACTCTTGTGGTTGTGACACGTGGCCGACTCCCCTATGCAAGTCTTCAAGTTCTTACATTGTAAAGTGTGCTTACGGTCCCACACTGAACTCCCCCACAGGAGCCTATTTTGGAATTGCTTTATTACTACTACTTCTACTACTAATACTACTACTACTACGTTTGTGGCTGTGACACATGGCCGACTCCCGGACACAAGTCTTCAAGTTCTTACATTGTAAAGTGTGCTTTTGGTCCCACACTAAACTCCCCCACAGGAGCCTATTTTTGAGTTGCTTTACTACTACTACTACTACTAATACTACTACTATGTTTGTGGCTGTGATACATGGCCGACTCCCTGATACAAGTCTTCAAGTTCTTACATTGTAAAGTGTGCTTATTTGTGCCTATGGTCCCACACTGAACTGAGCCTATTTTTATGAGTTGCTTTACTACCACTACTACTACTAATACTACTACTACTACTACTCTTGTGGTTGTGACACGTGGCCGACTCCCCTATGCAAGTCTTCAAGTTCTTACATTGTAAAGTGTGCTTACGGTCCCACACTGAACTCCCCCACAGGAGCCTATTTTGGAATTGCTTTTTTTACTACTACTACTACTAATACTACTACTACTACGTTTGTGGCTGTGACACATGGCCGACTCCCGGATACAAGTCTTCAAGTTCTTACATTGTAAAGTGTGCTTCTTTGTGCCTATGGTCCCACACTGAACTGAGCCTATTTTTATGAGTTGCTTTACTACCACTACTACTACTAATACTACTACAACTACTATTGTGGTTGTGACACGTGGCCGACTCCCCTATGCAAGTCTTCAAGTTCTTACATTGTAAAGTGTGCTTACGGTCCCACACTGAACTCCCCCACAGGAGCCTATTTTGGAATTGCTTTTTTTACTACTACTACTACTAATACTACTACTACTACGTTTGTGGCTGTGACACATGGCCGACTCCCGGATACAAGTCTTCAAGTTCTTACATTGTAAAGTGTGCTTCTTTGTGCCTATGGTCCCACACTGAACTGAGCCTATTTTTATGAGTTGCTTTACTACCACTACTACTACTAATACTACTACAACTACTATTGTGGTTGTGACACGTGGCCGACTCCCCTATGCAAGTCTTCAAGTTCTTACATTGTAAAGTGTGCTTACGGTCCCACACTGAACTCCCCCACAGGAGCCTATTTTGGAATTGCTTTTTTTACTACTACTACTACTAATACTACTACTACTACGTTTGTGGCTGTGACACATGGCCGACTCCCCGATGCAAGTCTTCAAGTTCTTACATTGTAAAGTGTGCTTATTTGTGCCTATGGTCCCACACTGAACTGAGCCTATTTTGGAGTTGCTTTACTACTACTACTACTACTACTACTACTACTACTACACATTCTCATGCAACATTCCTGTGATGTTTAGAAATGCTTTTATTTGCACATTTGGCTGTTTTTTTTTTTAGGAATACTGACTTGAGCACGGAGGCTATCCGGGGCCAGCGTGCTCCATGTTTATTTCCCCGTTGCGCTGTCGATGCGGTGGATCTCCAAGCTCATTAATATTCGACTCCACCGTGCAGCAACAGTTTCCTGAGCCGATAATAAGTCAGCTTCAGAGCTTCCATCACTGGTTATCTGCAGGTGGCTGATTACGTTCCGCGTGGTGTCGGCCTTTGGCCAGTCAAATACAGTGACCGAGTCTTTTGTAAGGCCCGCACTGCTTTGTCTGGAGATAACAGATCGGCCGCAACGACAATGTTTCCTTTGACAGGAACATAATGAAGAGTAATCACAGCTGCAATAGTATTACTTCTCTGATGTGCAATAAGGAGACGACAGCTACAGCAGCTGCCGCCGCCGCCGCCGCCGCCGCCACGAAACCATCATCAGCTATTTGGTTGCAAGTCTCACCTCGGATTACGAACTACGACTGGTTGGAGTGGCTCAGGCACACGCGTGTTCCAGGTAAACAACACGGCAGTTTGGCTTCTATTTGGTTTCACGATCGCGCCTCTCAGCACCTAACCGCGGTGCATTTAAGGACCCACCGATGTGTGAAGTCTTAATGCTTGACAAAAACGGTTAGTCTTTCTTTTTTCTTCCATGCCGTTTATCCTCGTGGCGGTATGATGGAGCCTATCCCAGCTGACTTCGGGTAGGAGGTGGGGCTAAAATGACTTTATTGGTATCATATTTTGACTTAATGTAGAGCTTTATTTTGTTTTGTTTGTGTCTTATAATATGAGGAAAATACAATTTAATATCTATATTACATTTATATTATATTATATTAAATTTATATTACATTATTAATTATATTATATTATATTTTTCATTAAATCTAATATTTATATTACATTACATTATATTAAATTTTAATTAAATTTAAGATTTATATCATATTATATTATATTTTAATTATTACATTACATTATTAATTAAATTTAATATTTACATTATATTATATTTTTAATTACATGAAATACTTATATTATATTAAATTTATATTCAATTTAATATTTATATCATATTATATAAATTTTTTAATTAAATTTACTGTTTATATCATATCATATTATATTTTTAATTTTTAATTTTAATTAATATATTATATTATATATTTATTCTTGTAAAATTTTGACTTTTTTCCTGTAATACTTTTTTCTTTATCATTGTAAAAGTACAGATTTTTCCTTTTTTTTTTTAATTTGTATCAATTTTATTCCCGTAATTTTGACTTTTTTCAAAAATATTTTAAATTTATTTTTGTATTAACTTTTTTTGCTGTTTTATTTTTGCGAATATTACAAATTAAAGAAAATAACGTCTTTTTCTTAAATAGTTGCTTTCTTTTTCTCATTCAACTACAATTGTTATTCAATTGTGCTGGGGGTCAATAAAAAAACAGCAATGGGTCCCAAAACGGACCCCAAGCCGCACTTTGGATACCCCAGTTCCGGGCATATTTGTTGTATTTTCATGGTTTTTTTTTTTTGTCTCCCACATTATTCCTCTCTCCCCTACAGCGTCCATTACTATTACATGCAAATGCATCACGGCTAATTATGCAAATTAGACAGCGACATCATTACATTACAACCCCGCCAACCTTCCAACGCTACAAATCGATTGCGGTACGGAGGGAAACGGCGTGTTAGGTTGGCGACAATGAACCTCGTGGCGTGTACGGTAGGTTCAGGTACCTCAGACGTCTGAGCTTTGACAATAATTAGAATACAAAAGTGGTCTTTCTTACGAATACAAGACCAAACTTGACGAAGATTGCTTCAAAACGGCCAAGCTAACAAGCTAAAAAGTGAAAATTGGATTTTAAATAATACAAAACATGTAATAATTTATAATTGAAAATGAAAAATTATGCAATAAGTATGGCATAATTATGACAGAAAATTTTAAAAATTCAAAATTCAGAGAAAAAAACAAATTATGATGACACAAAAAGTCACAATTATACGACAAAAGTCAGAATAATAGGATAAAAAGTCCAAGGTAAGATCAAATTATAAAGATATAAAATTAGATAAAAAAAGATTATGAGATTACAAGTTATGTAATTATGTAATTATGTAGATATGTTCAATTATGTAATTATATAAGTCATAATGACTTCATAATGTGTTATGCACCCACACTGTTTGCATCTCATATTTTTCTGACATCTCTAATATAAAATATTTCTAATAACATAACATATATACACATAACATATACATAACATATTTCTAATATAATATTTCTAATATAATTGAAGTTTCATTATTTATTTATTTATTGTTACCATAGTAACCGTCAATATAGTGATATATATATATTTATATATATATACCACATCATGACTGAGTCTTGAAAATAATAATAATTAAAAAAAAATTAAAAAATTATATTAGGAAAGCAGGAAGTGACTCGAGACACACGCTTCTAGTGAGCTTACCTGAAGCCACAAGTTTACCACTTCCACACACGATGAGTGGAGAACATTGTATGGTCATATCACCTCATACTTCGGTACGTGACGAAAAATAAAAATAAATAAAACTAAAATAAAACTAAAATAAAATAAATAAATCACTTAAATTATATTAGGAAAGCAGGAAGTGAACAAATGTACCAGTTACTGATTGTAAAAGTACCAGATGGAGGGGTAGGATTTAATAAGCTTTGCTTCTTCCTACTCCTTTTTGGACATGTAGAACTGGGAACTGATTATGGGATGCATTCAATTGTAATCTGATGCATGTTCAAATGAAATTAAACCATTACCATTGTTTACATCACATGTGTCTAGTCTAGTGAGCTAACCTGAAGCCAAAGGTTTACCACTTCCACACACGATGAGTGGAGAACATTGTATGGTCATATCACCTCGTACTTTGGTATGTGACGAAAAATAAAAATTAAAAAAAATAAAAAATAAAATAAAAATAAAAATAAAAATAAAAATAAAAATAAAAATAAAAATAAAAATAAAAATAAAAATAAAAATAAAAATAAAAATAAAAATAAATCACTTAAATTATATTAGGAAAGCAGGAAGTGAACAAATGTAACAGTTACACAATTGTAAAAGTACCAGATGGAGGGGTAGGATTTAATAAGCTTTGCTTCTTCCTACTCCTTTTGGACTGGGAACTGATTATGGGATGCATTCAATTGTAATCTGATGCATGTTCAAATGAAATTAAACCATTACCATTTTTGTCTCAGTATGGTGGAAATCTGCTCCCAATACGTTCCATATTTAACTAGGAAGCATAAAACAATGTTTTTAGTTTTCCTTAATATGAGGTCCCACAGGCGCTCATATTTATTACTCATATATTCTTCTTCATGATCTTCATGATCAACTCTTTTCAGTCTACGAGGCTCCATGAAAGCCGCCAGGATCCAGACCAGGCAGACACAGGAAGATAAGTCTGAGAGATGAGAGAGCGGGGCAGTGATGACGATGATGATGATGATGATGGAGAGCCGGTATTACTTGTGGAAAAGACACTAGATGACTTGCCCCCCCCCCCCCGTCCCTCTCTTCCCAGGGGGGGCTTGAGATTGGCCTGCGATTACAGTTTGGTACTTGACAGACCTCCGGAGCAGATGAGGAGGGACCGGGACATACGAAAATTCCCAACTATTCCGTGGCAAATGGACAGAACATGTACAAGTGACCTGGTTCGAGTCCCACCACACCTAATTGGTGTGGAGGGAAATTGCCTTTTATCGAATGTGCCGGAACAGAGAGTACAGGAAGTCATGATTGGCAATGACTGCATCCAAAAGTTGGGAACGTTTTGTTCGTTCCTGTGTCGGAATCCATCTTGACATCGCTTGTTGTTTTATTTCTATTGGAACTAATCAACCGATATAACATGGTAGAATGTACGAGAAAAAGCGGCCATTTTCATCTGTACATATACCTCCTCTTCTTATTCCGACTCATTTTTTTTGTTCGCTAATTACTCCTCCATACCTTGGCCATTTTTTCATATTTTGTGTGAATATTCAACTTATTCTTCTCGAAGCTGTATAGCTCATCTTGTAGAGTGCTACAATTTAATTTGTGGTTAAATTAGTAAAAGTTACCGTATTTTCTCACTCCGGAGCCAAAAATGCATAATTAGGTAGAAAAAAAACATTTTTTGCAGGTAATTTATTTATTACGTTATTTATTTTATTATTTATTTTATAACAATTTATTTATTACTAATGTATTTATTACAAAGTCGCAATTTTTGCAGGTAATTAGGTAGAAAAAAAAGTCACACTGGAGTATAAGTTGCATTTTTTGCAGGTAATTTATTTATTACTTTATTTATTTTATTATTTATTTTATAACAATTTACTTATTACTAATGTATTTATTACAAAGTCGTATTTTTTTAAGGTAATTAGGTAGAAAAAA
The DNA here is from genome assembly GCF_037039965.1 of Doryrhamphus excisus. NCBI lineage: Eukaryota > Metazoa > Chordata > Actinopteri > Syngnathiformes > Syngnathidae > Doryrhamphus > Doryrhamphus excisus. Next base: position 26,830,676 of record NC_136357.1, read on the forward strand.
AACATAAGTCGCACTGGAATATAAGTCGCACAAGGCCAAAAATGCATAATTAGGTAGAAAAAAAAATAAGTGTGTTTATTTTATAACAATTTATTTATTACTAATTTATTTATTACAAAGTCGCATTTGTTGAAGGTAATTAGGTAGAAAAAAAACATAAGTCGCCCAAGGCCAAAAATGCATAATTATGTAGAAAAAAACATACATATGTCGCACTGGAGTATAAGTCGCATTTTTTGCAGGTAATTTATTTATTACTTTATTTTATAACAATTTATTTATTACTAATTTATTTATTACAAAGTCGCATTTTTTGCAGGTAATTAGGTAGAAAAAAAATAAGTTGCACTGGAGTATAAGTCGCATTTTTTGTGGGTAATTTATTTATTACTTTATTATTTATTTTATAACAATTTATTTATTACTAATTTATTTATTACTACGTCACATTTTTTTGCAGGTAATTAGGTAGAAAAACAATAAGTCGCACTGGAGTATAATTCGCACAAGGCCAAAAATACATAATTAGGTAGAAAAAAAACATACATAAGTTGCACTGGAGTATAAGTCGCATTTTTTGCAGGTAATTTATTTATTACTTTATTTTATTATTTATTTTATATCAATTTATTTATTACTAATTTATTCATTACTAAGTCGCATTTTCTGCAGGTAATTAGGTAGAAAAAAAATAAGTTGCACTGGAGTATAAGTCGCATTTTTTGCGGGTAATTTATTTATTACTTTATTTTATAACAATTTATTTATTACTAATTTATTTATTACAAAGTCGCATTTTTTGCAGGTAATTAGGTAGAAAAAAAATAAGTTGCACTGGAGTATAAGTCGCATTTTTTGCAGGTAATTTATTTATTATTTTATTTTATTATTTATTTTATAACAATTTATTTATTACTAATTTATTTATTACTACGTCACATTTTTTTGCAGGTAATTAGGTAGAAAAACAATAAGTCGCACTGGAGTATAATTCGCACAAGGCCAAAAATACATAATTATGTAGAAAAAAACATACATAAGTTGCACTGGAGTATAAGTCGCATTTTTTGCAGGTAATTTATTTATTACTTTATTTTATTATTTATTTTATATCAATGTATTTATTACTAATTTATTAATTACTAAGTCGCATTTTCTGCAGGTAATCAGGTAGAAAAAAAAACCAAGTCGCACTGGAGTATAAGTCGCATTTTTTGCAGGTAATTTATTTATTACTTTATTTTATAACAATTTATTTATTACTAATTTATTTATTACAAAGTCGCATTTTTTGCAGGTAATTAGGTAGAAAAAAATAAGTTGCACTGGAGTATAAGTCGCATTTTTTGCAGGTAATTTATTTATTATTTTATTTTATTATTTATTTTATAACAATTTATTTATTACTAATTTATTTATTACTACGTCACATTTTTTTGCAGGTAATTAGGTAGAAAAACAATAAGTCGCACTGGAGTATAATTCGCACAAGGCCAAAAATACATAATTAGGTAGAAAAAAAACATACATAAGTTGCACTGGAGTATAAGTCGCATTTTTTGCAGGTAATTTATTTATTACTTTATTTTATTATTTATTTTATATCAATTTATTTATTACTAATTTATTCATTACTAAGTCGCATTTTCTGCAGGTAATTAGGTAGAAAAAAAAACAAGTCGCACTGGAGTATAAGTCGCACTTTTTTTGTTTCCTTGTTAAATTCTATTTCTAGAACGTACCAGGGGTTAATAAAAAAAAAACAGCCGGGGCCGGGCCTCATTTTGGACACCCCCTGCTATGCTATGTTTGTCAAATTCCGATTTTCCCAACCTCGATCCCGTCTCATAGTCTGCTAGCGGGCATGTGGGAAGGTCGTAACGTGAAAAGCACAAACGAATAAATAAATAAATAAATAAATGACTGCAGCCTGGGTTTTTTCATGATGAAATAAAAGTTACGACAGGTAAGCTGAGAGTTTCATCACGACTTCCCTGAGCTGAATGAATATCCATTTACAGCCTGACCTCATTCAGGTCTTTGATGACACACAAGCACCACGTTCACATTTACCGCTTCTCCGGGGTGGTTTCGTTCTCTTTGCTCGCCGGTGCTTCCTGCAGGTCAGGGAGGTTGGCGAAGTCATCCTGTTCGGCCAATCCGATCGCCAGAGACAGAACGACCATCTTTCCCTCGCTGGACACGCATGACATCACACAAACAAACAAAACATCGGAAATACGGAGAGAGAGAGAAAGAGAGAGAGAGAGAGGAAGTTGTGAGGATCCAATTTCGTTTTCAAAGAGACCGAGTCTCATCCGTGCATCCGTGCATCGGGCGTACGTCTCCATCAATGTGTGCTGCCGAGTGAGAAATGAGCAAACATTGCATGTATTCAACTTAGTTCATTTCTACAGTTGGGGTTATTATTATTATTATTATTCTCTCATACATCTCGTCATGATTGGTGTCCTTAATTGTTTTCTTTCCAACTGATCTAATCCGAGTCCAAGTCTTCCTGATATGTGTAGTAATCCTCCGGTTGACAACAATTGCAACAACAATAACAACAGAGTAACAAACATAATTGTAATAACAATTTTTCACTTTTTAGTAATTATTTAGCCTCCGCATACTCAAACGCTCGGAAGATGTGTTGCGTTTGTTGTCATAAATTCATATCCGCTGTGTCGTTGACAACGGAACCTGTTTTTTTGAAGTGACAAAATCTAAACTACCACTTTACGTTGACTTTCGTCGTAAGTTTTTGTGTATTTCCACAGCATTTCAGTCCAGCTTCAGCTGTGTTTTTGTTCTAAATGTTGATTTTCGCACCTTTTTAAAGCGTTTCAGTTTGGCTTCGTCTTTTGTTTGCTGACATTGCATCATCTACTTCGTTGTATTGTTTTTCTATATGTGCCCTGTGATTGGCTGGCTGGCCACCAGTCCAGGGTGTACCCCGCCTCTCGCCCAAAGACAGCTGGGATAGGCTTCAGCACCCCCCGCGACCCTGGTGAGGATAAGCGGTAGAAAATGAATGAATGAATGTCTACTATATTGGCTGGTAGTAGAGTAACGGTGACTATAGGGGTGTTATTTCATGGCTCGAGGGCTCTGATACAGGCTCGTAAACAGGTTTTAAATATGGCTGCACGGTGGTAAAGTGGTTATCACACAGGCCTCACAGGGACTCCGGTTTCCTCCCACATGCTAAAAACATGCTAGGTTAATTAGCGACTCCAAATTGTCCATAGGTATGAGTGTGAGTGTGAATGGTTGTTTGTCTATATGTGCCCTGTGATTGGCTGGCTCGCCTGAAGACAGCTGGGATAGGCTCCAGCACTCCCCGCGACCCTTGTGAGGATAAGCGGTAGAAAATGAATGAATGAATGTCTACTATAGGGGTGTTATTTCATGTCTAGAGGGCTCTGATACAGGCTCGTAAACAGGTTTTTTTATACTGTAATGATGAAAATATGGCTGCACGGTGGAAAAGTGGTGAGCACACAGGCCTCACAGGGTACTCCGGTTTCCTCCCACATTCCAAAAAAAAAACATGCTAGGTTAATTAGCGACTCCAAATTGTCCATAGGTATGAATGTGAGTGTGAATGGTTGTTTGTCTATATGTGCCCTGTGATTGGTTGGCCACCAGTCCAGGATGTACCCTGCCTCTCGCCCAAAAACAGCTGGGATAGGCTCCAGCACCCCACAACCCTCGTGAGGAAAAGCGGTAGAAAATGAATGAATGAATAATAAAATAAAATAAAATAAAATAAAATAAAATAAAATAAAATAAAATAAAATAAAATAAAATAAAAATAAAATACAGCTGGGATAGGCTCCAGCATCCCCCGCGACCCTGGTGAGGATAAGCGGTAGAAAATGAATGAATGAATGTCTACTATATTGGCTGGTAGTAGAGTAACGGTGACTATAGGGGTGTTATTTCATGGCTCGAGGGCTCTGATACAGGCTCGTAAACAGGTTTTAAATATGGCTGCACGGTGGTAAAGTGGTTATCACACAGGCCTCACAGGGACTCCGGTTTCCTCCCACATGCTAAAAACATGCTAGGTTAATTAGCGACTCCAAATTGTCCATAGGTATGAGTGTGAGTGTGAATGGTTGTTTGTCTATATGTGCCCTGTGATTGGCTGGCTCGCCTGAAGACAGCTGGGATAGGCTCCAGCACTCCCCGCGACCCTTGTGAGGATAAGCGGTAGAAAATGAATGAATGAATGTCTACTATAGGGGTGTTATTTCATGTCTAGAGGGCTCTGATACAGGCTCGTAAACAGGTTTTTTTATACTGTAATGATGAAAATATGGCTGCACGGTGGAAAAGTGGTGAGCACACAGGCCTCACAGGGTACTCCGGTTTCCTCCCACATTCCAAAAAAAAAAACATGCTAGGTTAATTAGCGACTCCAAATTGTCCATAGGTATGAATGTGAGTGTGAATGGTTGTTTGTCTATATGTGCCCTGTGATTGGCTGGCCACCAGCCCAGGGTGTACCCCGCCTCTCGCCCAAAAACAGCTGGGATAGGCTCCAGCACCCCACAACCCTCGTGAGGAAAAGCGGTAGAAAATGAATGAATGAAAAATAAAAATAAAAATAAAAATAAAAATAAAAATAAAAATAAAAATAAAAATAAAATAAAATAAAATAAAATAAAATAAAATAAAATAAAATACAGCTGGGATAGGCTCCAGCATCCCCCGCAACCCTTGTGAGGATAAGCGGTAGAAAATGAATGAATGAATGTCTACTATATTGGCTGGTAGTAAGAGTAACGGTGACTATAGGGGTGCTATTTCATGGCTGGGGGGCTCTGATACAGGCTCGTAAACAGGTTTTAAATATGGCTGCACGGTGGTAAAGTGGTTATCACACAGGCCTCACAGGGACTCCGGTTTCCTCCCACATTCCAAAAAACATGCTAGGTTAATTAGCGACTCCAAATTGTCCATAGGTATGAATGTGAGTGTGAATGGTTGTTTGTCTATATGTGCCCTGAGTATTTACGTCGCTGTTAGTCACACTGCCGTTTTTTTTCGTATGTATTTTGAAGCTTAATTTCGAACCTCCTTAAAATCCAACACTACAAAATATAATATAAAAATGTTCATTAGGAAATCAGATTGTTGCCATTTTCCGTTCCCCATCATCCCACCTTTACGATTCCACCTCCCTGCCGTAACAAGAGGCTATTTGTTGGAGAAATATTGACAAGCAAAGAGAACACATTAGCACTTGAGAGACGGCCGCCCACCGGGGGGGGGGGGGGGGGGTTGTAAACAGTGGCAGCATGCGGCTCATCAATAACGGTGAATGCATTTGTATAGATGACCAACCGAAGACACGTGCACTCCAACCGGAGGGCGTGGAGAACCATTACCACCTACACCGCGTCTATTGATTAGAAAGGAAAGTGGCTCGGTCACACGTAGCCTCCCGACCGCGACGCTAGTGTGTGTTTCACCCCCCCCCCCCTCATTCGGTCCCAAAGTGACCTGTTTTTTCCTTGGTGAGATTCATCGCTTTCAATAGGATAACAGGAAGTGCCGCCAACCCAATAAAGGTAAACACGTCCATGATCCCGGGAAACTGCAAATAGGAAAAGAACGCAGGAAACACAGGAGTATCGAACCGTGTGTGTGGAGGAAGTACAGGGGCGTTTACGTGAGGCCGCTTTGTGGAGCACATCATGTGGAATCTATCAGTCAAGTCTAATGGAGGGTGGGTTTGGTGGGGGGGTAGGGGGGGGTCTCCACTCGCCCGGAAAACTCGGGACACAAAAAACAAACATTTCCTGACTTCAGGGGGTTTAGACTTGATGGTACCGAGTTTGGGTTCGTGACTCGGAAGGAACCGATTCCCTGATTCCGTCAATCAGATGTTGTTTGCCGCCAGCCTGATTTCCTATTTTTTTTCAGTAACACTTAAATGTTTCAAATCATCAAAAAACTTAAATATTACTAAATGACAACAGAACGCAACATAAAATTTTTATGTTTTTTTTAAATTATTAAGAAAGAAAAAAAATCCAAAAATGATCCCCCTAAAGCTTCTAAAGTGGTTGGGCTCCCCTTAACAGCAAAAACTGCAATCAAGCGTTTGTGCTAACTTGCAATGGGTCTCTTCCAGTGTTAAAGTGTTAAAGTGTTCGAACCCTTCCTCAATTATTTTTCAGTCACACTTAAATGTCTCAGATCATCAAACAAATGTAAATATTAGTCAATGACAACACAACTGAACGCAAAATTAGATTTTGAACAACTGCAATCAAGCATTTGTGCTAACTTGCAATGAGTCTCTTCCAGCGCTGTGGAGGAATGATGGCCCATATTTTGGAAATGTTAAGTGTTAAAGTGTTCGACCCCTTCCTCCATTATTTTGACTAACTTGCAATGAGTCTCTTCCAGCGCTGTGGAGGAATGATGGCCCATATTTTGTAAATGTTAAGTGTTAAAGTGTTCGAACCCTTCCTCCATTATTTTAAATGTTTAAAAAAATTTTAAATATTCGTCGATGACAACACAACTGAACACAAAATGCGATTTTGAGCAACTGCAATCAAGCGTTTGCGCTAACTTGCAATGAGTCTCTTCCAGCGCTGTGGAGGAATGTTGGCCCATATTCTACAAATGTTAAGTGTTAAAGTGTTCGACCCCTTCCTCCATTATTTTGACTAACTTGCAATGAGTCTCTTCCAGCGCTGTGGAGGAATGATGGCCAATATTTTGTAAATGTTAAGTGTTAAAGTGTTCGAACCCTTCCTCCATTATTTTAAATGTTTCAAAAAAATGTAAATATTAGTCGATGACAACACAGCAGACCGCAAAATGCGATTTTGAGCAACTGCAATCAAGCGTTTGCGCTAACTTGCAATGAGTCTTTTCCAGCGCTGTGGAGGAATGTTGGCCCATATTTTGGAAATGTTAAGTGTTAAAGTGTTCGACCCCTTCCTCCATTATTTTGACTAACTTGCAATGAGTCTCTTCCAGCGCTGTGGAGGAATGTTGGCCCATATTTTGGAAATGTTAAGTGTTAAAGTGTTCGAACCCTTCCTCCGTTATTTTAAATGTTTCAAAAAAATGTAAATATTAGTCGATGACAACACAGCAGACCGCAAAATGCGATTTTGAGCAACTGCAATCAAGCGTTTATGCTAACTTGCAATGAGTCTCTTCCACCGCTGTGGAGGAATGATGGCCCATATTTTGGAAATGTTAAGTGTTAAAGTGTTCGAACCCTTCCTCCGTTATTTTAAATGTTTCAAAAAAATGTAAATATTAGTCGATGACAACACAGCAGACCGCAAAATGCGATTTTGAGCAACTGCAATCAAGCGTTTATGCTAACTTGCAATGAGTCTCTTCCACCGCTGTGGAGGAATGATGGCCAATATTTTGTAAATGTTAAGTGTTAAAGTGTTCGAACCCTTCCTCCATTATTTTATGTTTCAAAAAATCTAAATATTAGTCGATGACAACACAACTGAACACAAAATGCGATTTGGAACAACTGCAATCAAGCGTTTGCGCTAACTTGCAATGAGTGTCTTCCAGCGCTGTGGAGGAATGATGGCCCATATTTTGTAAATGTTAAGTGTTAAAGTGTTCGAACCCTTCCTCCATTATTTTAAATGTTTCAAAAATTTTTAAATATTAGTCGATGACAACACAACTGAACACAAAATGCGATTTTGAGCAACTGCAATCAAGCGTTTGCGCTAACTTGCAATGAGTCTCTTCCACCGCTGTGGAGGAATGTTGGCCCATATTTTGTAAATGTTAACTGTTAAAGTGTTCGAACCCTTCCTCCATTATTTTAAATGGGGTGGGGGGGTTGTTGGGGGGGTTGAGGACAACACAACTGAACACAAAATGCGATTTTTAACAACTGCAATCAAGCGGTTGGTTGGCCCGGGACACTCCTGGGAAGGTTCACCGCTGTTTCACGTTGTCGCCATTTGTGGATAATGGCTCTCACTGTGGTTTGCTGGAGTCCCAAAGCTTTAGAAATGGCTTTTCCACACTGATAGATCTCAATCTGTTATGTTTAATCAGTTGTGTTGTCAATGACTAATATTTAAATTTGATGATGACCCCCCCCCAAAAAAAAACTTTTCTGACAACTCCATATCTATTCAGTATTTTTCAATCTAAAATGTTTCTACTACAACATATACACAGTATTTTTTTACTTTTTCATGATAAGAATATCAGTGGTACTTCACTTACAAGAACGACTTGACGTCCAGCCCCCTGTGGCGGATCTGTTCCATCATGTGGTCCCAGCTGCCTGGATTCGACCTTGACCGGCCCGCCCCCGCCCCTCTGTACCGGGAAGCCCCAGCCGTACTCCCCCGGACCCCTCGTGGTCCCCCACGGTGGCCCCCACCACCTGGGCCTGTGTGCAGCTGGCCCAGGCTTTGCGAGGTGACAGGGGGGTCGTTAGGACCCGGAGGGGGCTGGTGTGTGAGGGGCTGCTGGAGGCTCTGCTGCCGGACCAGGGGCCGGGGGCGCGCCACAGCCGAGGACGGGATGTGCTCCAGGGTGGAGGTAGTTGAGAGGGACGCGTCCCCAAAACTGAGCAGAAAGACAGGAGACATAAGATGAGTAAATATCAAATATATAGAAGATGATGACAAATATTAGCACATTTATGGGAACACATTCTGGCAATATTCTCCAAAATTCATATGGTCATGTCCCCCTTTGGTTGTCATGTGGATACTGAAAATTCCGATGTTCCGGCGAAAGCACTGCTTTTTTTTTTTTTTTTACCCTTACTCATCATTCACAATCCTGATGAGAGACATCAACATCTCTCTTTCCTGTGCGTTCTAAAGATATAAAAACAGATAAAAAAAGACTCAGCTACCATTGTTATTAACATTGTTACACCGATTGAACCACCTTGCCACGCCACAACGGCTAGCTACTAGCCGACTAGCTACTACCGGGCTAGCTACTAGCCGGCTTGCTACTACCGGGCTAGCTACTACCTGGCTAGCAACTACCCGGCTAGCTACTAGCCAGCTAGCTAGCTACTCACATTGTGATTAACATTGTTACACCGATTGAAGTACCTTGCCACGCCACACCGGCTAGCTACTACCGGGCTAGCTACTACCGGGCTAGCTACTACCGGGATAGCTACTACCGGGCTAGCTACTACCGGGCTAGCTACTACCCGGCTAGCGACTACCCGGCTAGCGACTACCCGGCTGGCTACTAGGCGGCTAGCGACTACCGGGCTAGCTACGACTGGGCTAGCTACTACCCGGTTTGCTACTACCCAGCTAGCGACTACCCGGTTCGCTACTACCCGGCTAGCGAGTACCTGGCTAGCGACTACCCGGCTAGCTACTACCCGGCTAGCTACTACCCGGCTAGCTACTAGGCGGCTAGCAACTACCTGGCTGGCTACTATCCGGCTAGCGACTACCCGGATAGCTACTAGGCAGCTAGCGACTACCCGACTAGCTACTAGTCGGCTAGCGACTACCCGACTAACTACTACCTGGTTCGCTACTACCCAGCTAGCGACTACCGGGCTAGCTACTACCTGGTTCGCTACTACCCGGCTAGCGACTACCCGGCTGGCGACTACCCGGCTGGCGACTACCCGGCTAGCTACTAGGCGGCTAGCAACTACCCGGCTGGCTACTACCCGGCTAGCTACTAGGCGGCTAGCTACTAGGCGGCTAGCGACTACCCGACTAACTACTACCCGGTTCGCTACTACCCAGCTAGCGACTACTGGGCTAGCTACTACCTGGTTCGCTACTACCCGGCTAGCGACTACCCGGCTGGCGACTACCCGGCTGGCTACTACCCGGCTGGCTACTACCCGGCTGGCGACTACCCGGCTAGCTACTAGGCGGCTAGCGACTACCCGACTAGCTACTAGGCGGCTAGCGACTACCCGACTAGCTACTAGGCGGCTAGCGACTACCCGACTAACTACTACCCGGTTCGCTACTACCCAGCTAGCGACTACTGGGCTAGCGACTACCCGGCTGGCGACTACCCGGCTGGCGACTACCCGGCTGGCGACTACCCGGCTAGCTACTAGGCGGCTAGCAACTACCCGGCTGGCTACTACCCGGCTAGCGACTACCCGGCTAGCTACTAGGCGGCTAGCGACTACCCGACTAGCTACTAGGCGGCTAGCGACTACCCGACTAGCTACTAGGCGGCTAGCGACTACCCGACTAACTACTACCCGGTTCGCTACTACCCAGCTAGCGACTACCCGGCTAGCGACTACCCGGCTAGCGACTACCGGGCTAGCTGCTACCTGGTTCGCTATTACCCGGCTAGCGACTACCTGGTTCGCTACTACCCAGCTAGCGACTACCCGGCAAGCTACTACCTGGCTAGCTACTAGGCAGCTAGCGACTACCCGGCTAGCTACTACCTGGCTAGCTACTTCCTGGCTAGCTACTACCTGAATAGCTACTAGGCGGCTAGTGACTACCTGGCTAACTACTAGCCCTCTGTGTGGAGCCACACCACACCGGCTAGCTACTAGCCAGTTAGCTAATAACCGGCTAGCAACTACCCGGCTAGCTACTACATGCTAAAACATGCTAGGTTAATTAGCGACTCCAAATTGTCCATAGGTATGAATGTGAGTGTGAATGGTTGTTTGTCTATATGTGCCCTGTGATTGGCTGGCTCTATTGAGTAGTCTCTTATCTTTTTAGAACATACAGAAAACAAAAAGATGTGTTCATGTCTCATAAGGATTGTGGATGCTGGGTAAAATCCTTCCCAAAACTGCAGTTTTCCTTGAAATGTTTGATCCCACCAAGTTGGTATGCCGATGTTTGATTCCGCTTTTGTAGTAGATCTCATTAGATCCCGACGTGAATGAAGTGTACTCCGGCATGTGTCAAAACAAAAGCGTACATCTGCAGCACTAAAGTGATTAATCTCGCTCCCTAACGCGTCTTTGACCTACTTTGCATTTATTCACTTTGGTCTTCTTCTCTCCTTCACGTCTCGACGCCGCTGAGCTCCCCCACCACCCCCGGCCGCCATCACGCCGTCTCTATCTTCCATCACCATTCCGAAAGTCCACCAATTACCGGTCTTAAATTCGTGTTGCGCGTCAGCTTCTCGCCTCCCCATCGGTCGCCGCCGTGTGATGCGTTTATTTAAGCTTGTACTTGAAAAAAGGAGGCGTAAATAAAAAAAAAAAAAAAAGCTTATTCAGTGCGGGAGGATTTACTGTCTGAACTTGTGTTTAGCAAGCGCTTTGCGGAATTAACTCGGCTCCAACTCCGCCGGAGAGCCAGGAGACGAGCGCCCCAAGGAAAGCGTTGCCAGGTCAGCTGGTATAGATTGTTGCGTTCAAGGACCCCGTAATGTGATTTATAAGCATTGTGAGCGAAATACTTGAAAAAAGACAAGTCGACACAACATGAAAAACTGTTTTTGCGGACCGACACAGGTAATATGATCTCAGGGAAGAAGAACATTTGAAACACTTCTATGCTAGGACTATGTTAGCATTAGCATAGCATTTCAGGATGTGGAATCAAACTATGGAATGGATTGAGTAAGGAAATCAAACAATGCACAACGATGAGCCAATTCAAGAAACAATACAAGCAGTTGATGTTTGCTAAATACAAGGATGAAGAGTCTTGAACCAGTCATGATGTGCTATATATATCACTATATTGACACTTACTATGGTACCCATTATGGCATTGGATGCTCATATCAAACAACAAAACAAAACAAAACAAAACAAAACAAAACAAAACTAAACTAAACCTAAACCAAACTAAACCTAAACCAAACTAAACCTAAACTAAAACTCAACCTAAAATAAACTAAAATAAACTTAACTACACAAAACTAAACAAAACTAGACTAAACTAAAACTAAACTAAAACAAACTTAACTGAAAACAAAACAAAACTAAACTAAACCTAAATTAAAACTAAAACTAAATCTAAATCTAAATCTAAAACTAAAACTAAACCTAAAATAAAATAAAACTAAACCTAAACTAAAACTAAAACTAAACCAAACTTAAGTAAACAAAACTAAAATAAACTAAAACTAAACTAAAACAAATTTAACTAAATAAACCTAAACTAAACCTAAACTAAAACTAAACTAAAATAAAACTAAAACAAACTTAACTGAAAACAAAACAAAACAAAACTAAACCTAAATCAAAACTAAAACTAAACCTAAATTAAAACTAAAACTAAAACTAAAATAAAATAAAACTAAACCTAAACTAAAACTAAAACTAAACCAAACTTAAGTAAACAAAACTAAAATAAACTAAAACTAAACTAAAACAAACTTAACTAAATAAACCTAAACTAAACCTAAACTAAAACTAAACTAAAATAAAACTAAAACAAAACTATACAAAACTAAAACTAAACTAAAACAAACTAAAACAAACTAAAACTAAACTAAAACAAACTAAAACAAAACTAAAATAAACTAAAACAAACTTAACTAAACAAAACTAAAACTAAACTAAAGTAAAACTAAACTAAAGTAAAACTAAACTAAAGTAAACTAAAACTAAACCTAAACCTAAACCAAACTAAAACTAAAACTAAAACTAAAACTAAAACTAAAACTAAAACAAACTTAACTACACAAAACTAAACTAAAACTAAACCTATACTAAAATAAAACTAAACCTAAAATAAAACTAAACCTAAACTAATATAAACTAAAACAAACTAAACTAAACTAATGTAAACTAAAACAAACTTAACTAAACTAAACTAAACTAAAACTAAACTAAAACAAACTTAACGAAATAAACCTAAATTAAACCTAAACTAAAACTAAACTAAAATAAAACTAAAACAAACTTAACTAAACAAAACTACACAAAACTAAAACTAAACTAAAACAAACTAAAACAAAACTAAAATAAACTAAAACAAACTTAACTACACAAAACTAAACTAAAACTAAACCTACACTAAAATAAAACTAAACCTAAACTAAAACTAAACCTAAACTAATATAAACTAAAACAAACTAAACTAAACTAATGTAAACTAAAACAAACTTAACTAAACTAAACTAAAACTAAACTAAAACAAACTTAACTAAATAAACCTAAATTAAACCTAAACTAAAACTAAACTAAAATAAAACTAAAACAAACTTAACTAAACAAAACTACACAAAACTAAAACTAAACTAAAACAAACTAAAACAAAACTAAAATAAACTAAAACAAACTTAACTAAAACTAAACTAAAGTAAAACTAAACTAAAGTAAAACAAAACTAAAGTAAACTAAAACTAAACCTAAACCTAAACCAAACTAAAACTAAAACTAAAACTAAAACTAAAACTAAAACTAAAACTAAAACTAAAACTAAAACTAAAACTAAAACTAAAACTAAAACTAAAACTAAAACTAAAACTAACTAAACTAAAACAAACTTAACTACACAAAACTAAACTAAAACTAAACCTACACTAAAATAAAACTAAACCTAAACTAAAACTAAACCTAAACTAATATAAACTAAAACAAACTTAACTAAATAAACCTAAATTAAACCTAAACTAAAACTAAAACTAAACTAAAATAAAACTAAAACAAACTTAACTAAACAAAACTACACAAAACTAAAACTAAACTAAAACAAACTAAAACAAAACTACACAAAACTAAAACAAAACTACACAAAACTAAAACAAACTTAACTAAAACTAAAACTAAAACTAAAACTAAACTAAAACTAAAACTAAAACTAAAACTAAAACTAAACAAAACAAATGTAACAGTTACTGATTGTAAAAGTACCAGATGGAGGGGTAGGATTTAATAAGCTTTGCTTCTTCCTACTCCTTTTGGACATGTGGAACTGTGAACTGATTATGGGATGCATTCAATTGTAATCTGATGCATGTTCAAATGAAATCAAATCATTACTATTACAAATAATATTGCTCATTACTCTCAAAGAACCGGCATTAAAACGGTCCCTAGACAGAATCACTCTGAATAGACGCTAATCATGCAAACATCCAAATCATACTCCATAACATCTGCGTGATGTTTTCGGAACGTGTCAAAAAAAAAAGCTGAATAAGTTAGCATTTCGAAAACTGATTGCTACAAAAACAAATTTGAAAAGAACTTCGCCACCATCTGAGCTCTCTTTGCAGACGCTGATAAACGACGGATTTCAATTAAAATCAAGCTGTTGAGGAAAAGCGTTTCATTTGTTTAAACGACCTCATAAAACGTCCGTCCCGCTGAGTTAAAAACGATGAACAAGACCGACTATTTTCCGAGGATTTCACTGTTTTTCACTGAAAAGCTGGAACGTTGTCACAGCCTGAGCTAAATTAGCATCGGTACAGGAACAGTGCGAACGTGGGTTCACGCGGGTTTGGCATCGAACGGTGGAGGTAAAGTGTGAGTGACTCCCCGCACTCAGAGGTTTTAACCAACGGTTAATGGTGCGATCCAGGCAGCCCACTTTACTTTCAGGACTTCTTCTGTGGTTGCTAATGGCCACCGGTTGGAAGTCTGACTCTGGAAACGTAATCTTTACTGTCTCGGCAAAATTATATTTTAATAAAAATAATATTAAAGGGTCCCTGACATGATTCATCAGATTTGCTTAAATATGTGATATATTGTTTGTAATTATATTGGACATTTTTTTTTAAAGCAAAACAGTATTTATATTTGGTTACATTTTTTTTTTCATTTTAGGAAAAAGATCAAAGATTGAAGCTAATATTCAGTCAATTTTTTTTCTTGAACTGCAGTGTTTCATATTTAGATATTCGTCAACACAACTGAACACATAATTCAGTTATGAAATCTAAAAGTTCAAAAAATTTGTTTTTTTTTGAAAAAAATTTAAAAAAAATTGAAATTGAAAAAAAATTGAAATTGAAAAAAAAAATTGAAATTGAAAAAAAAATTCAAACCTACATGTCCCTCTGTGGGAAACTCTTAAAAAATAAGATTAATTGCGATCTATCAGAGTGAAAAGGGTTATAAAGCCGTTTCTAAAGCTTTGGGACTCCAGCAAACCACAGTGAGAGTCACAAAATTCAGTTATGAAAATAAAAAAAGTTATGAAAAAAAATTCAAACCTACATGTCCCTCTTAAAACTCTTACAAAATAAGATTAATTGCGATCTATCAGAGTGAAAAGGGTTATAAAGCCGTTTCTAAAGCTTTGGGACTCCAGCAAACCACAGTGAGAGTCACAAAATTCAGTTATGAAATAAAAAAGTTATGAAAAAAAATTCAAACCTACATGTCCCTCTTAAAACTCTTAAAAAATAAGATTAATTGCGATCTATCAGAGTGAAAAGGGTTATAAAGCCGTTTCTAAAGCTTTGGGACTCCAGCAAACCACAGTGAGAGTCACAAAATTCAGTTATGAAAATAAAAAAAGTTATGAAAAAAATTTCAAACCTACATGTCCCTCTTAAAACTCTTAAAAAATAAGATTAATTGAGATCTATCAGAGTGAAAAAAAGTTATAAAGCCGTTTCTTAAAGCTTTGGGACTCCAGCAAACCACAGTGAGAGTCACAAAATTCAGTTATGAAAATAAAAAAAGTTATGAAAAAAAATTCAAACCTACATGTCCCTCTTAAAACTCTTAAAAAATAAGATGAATTGAGATCTATCAGAAAAGAAAAGGGTTATAAAGCCGTTTCTAAAGCTTTGGGACTCCAGCAAACCACAGTGAGAGTCACAAAATTCAGTTATGAAAATAAAAAAAGTTATGAAAAAAAATTCAAACCTATATGTCCCTCTTAAAACTCTTAAAAAATAAGATTAATTGCGATCTATCAGAGTGAAAAGGGTTATAAAGCCGTTTCTAAAGCTTTGGGACTCCAGCAAACCACAGTGAGAGTCACAAAATTCAGTTATGAAATAAAAAAGTTATGAAAAAAAATTCAAACCTACATGTCCCTCTTAAAACTCTTAAAAAATAAGATTAATTGAGATCTATCAGAGTGGAAAAAATTATAAAGCCGTTTCTAAAGCTTTGGGACTCCAGCAAACCACAGTGAGAGTCATTATCCACAAATCCACAAAAACATAAAAGAGTGCCGAACCTTCCCAGGAGTGTCCGGTCAACCAAAAAATGACCCCAAGAGCGCAGCGACGACTCATCCAAAAAGTCACAAAAGACCCCACAATAACGGTGCCCTAGTCCAAGTCCTGACCTGAATCC
The DNA here is from genome assembly GCF_037039965.1 of Doryrhamphus excisus. Taxonomy (NCBI): domain Eukaryota; kingdom Metazoa; phylum Chordata; class Actinopteri; order Syngnathiformes; family Syngnathidae; genus Doryrhamphus; species Doryrhamphus excisus. The sequence goes on from NC_136357.1 coordinate 26,846,913, forward strand.
TATTGAGATGCTGTGGCATGACCTTAAAAAAGCCTCCAATGTGGCTGAATGGCAACAATTCTGCAAAGACGAGTGGGGCCAACATTCCTCCACGGCGCTGGAAGAGACTCATTGCAAGTTAGCATAAACGCTTGATTGCAGTTGTTGCTGCTAAGGGTGGCACAACCACTTATTAGCTTCAGGGGGGGCATCACTTTTTCACTTAACATTTACAAAATATGGGCCAACATTCCTCCACAGCGCTGGAAGAGACTCATTGCAAGTTAGCACAAACGCTTGATTGCAGTTGTTGCTGCTAAAAGTGGCACAACCACTTATTAGCTTCGGGGGGGCATCACTTTTTCACTTAACATTTACAAAATATGGGCCAACATTCCTCCACAGCGCTGGAAGAGACTCATTGCAAGTTAGCATAAACGCTTGATTGCAGTTGTTGCTGCTAAGGGTGGCACAACCACTTATTAGCTTCAGGGGGGGGCATCACTTTTTCCACTTAACATTTACAAAATATGGGCCAACATTCCTCCACAGCGCTGGAAGAGACTCATTGCAAGTTAGCATAAACGCTTGATTGCAGTTGTTGCTGCTAAGGGTGGCACAACCACTTATTAGCTTCGGGGGGGCATCACTTTTTCACTTAACATTTACAAAATATGGGCCAACATTCCTCCACAGCGCTGGAAGAGACTCATTGCAAGTTAGCATAAACGCTTGATTGCAGTTGTTGCTGCTAAGGGTGGCACAACCACTTATTAGCTTCAGGGGGGGGCATCACTTTTTCACTTAACATTTACAAAATATGGGCCAACATTCCTCCACAGCGCTGGAAGAGACTCATTGCAAGTTAGCATAAACGCTTGATTGCAGTTGTTGCTGCTAAGGGTGGCACAACCACTTATTAGCTTCAGGGGGGGCATCACTTTTTCACTTAACATTTACAAAATATGGGCCAACATTCCTCCACAGCGCTGGAAGAGACTCATTGCAAGTTAGCACAAACGCTTGATTGCAGTTGTTGCTGCTAAAAGTGGCACAACCACTTATTAGCTTCGGGGGGGCATCACTTTTTCACTTAACATTTACAAAATATGGGCCAACATTCCTCCACAGCGCTGGAAGAGACTCATTGCAAGTTAGCATAAACGCTTGATTGCAGTTGTTGCTGCTAAGGGTGGCACAACCACTTATTAGCTTCAGGGGGGGGCATCACTTTTTCCACTTAACATTTACAAAATATGGGCCAACATTCCTCCACAGCGCTGGAAGAGACTCATTGCAAGTTAGCATAAACGCTTGATTGCAGTTGTTGCTGCTAAGGGTGGCACAACCACTTATTAGCTTCGGGGGGCATCACTTTTTCACTTAACATTTACAAAATATGGGCCAACATTCCTCCACAGCGCTGGAAGAGACTCATTGCAAGTTAGCACAAACGCTTGATTGCAGTTGTTGCTGCTAAAAGTGGCACAACCACTTATTAGCTTCAGGGGGGGGCATCACTTTTTCACTTAACATTTACAAAATATGGGCCAACATTCCTCCACAGCGCTGGAAGAGACTCATTGCAAGTTAGCACAAACGCTTGATTGCAGTTGTTGCTGCTAAAAGTGGCACAACCACTTATTAGCTTCGGGGGGGCATCACTTTTTCACTTAACATTTACAAAATATGGGCCAACATTCCTCCACAGCGCTGGAAGAGACTCATTGCAAGTTAGCATAAACGCTTGATTGCAGTTGTTGCTGCTAAGGGTGGCACAACCACTTATTAGCTTCAGGGGGGGGCATCACTTTTTCCACTTAACATTTACAAAATATGGGCCAACATTCCTCCACAGCGCTGGAAGAGACTCATTGCAAGTTAGCATAAACGCTTGATTGCAGTTGTTGCTGCTAAGGGTGGCACAACCACTTATTAGCTTCGGGGGGGCATCACTTTTTCACTTAACATTTACAAAATATGGGCCAACATTCCTCCACAGCGCTGGAAGAGACTCATTGCAAGTTAGCATAAACGCTTGATTGCAGTTGTTGCTGCTAAGGGTGGCACAACCACTTATTAGCTTCAGGGGGGGGCATCACTTTTTCACTTAACATTTACAAAATATGGGCCAACATTCCTCCACAGCGCTGGAAGAGACTCATTGCAAGTTAGCATAAACGCTTGATTGCAGTTGTTTCTGCTAAGGGTGGCACAACCACTTATTAGCTTCAGGGGGGGCATCACTTTTTCACTTAACATTTACAAAATATGGGCCAACATTCCTCCACAGCGCTGGAAGAGACTCATTGCAAGTTAGCACAAACGCTTGATTGCAGTTGTTGCTGCTAAAAGTGGCACAACCACTTATTAGCTTCAGGGGGGGGCATCACTTTTTCACTTAACATTTACAAAATATGGGCCAACATTCCTCCACAGCGCTGGAAGAGACTCATTGCAAGTTAGCACAAACGCTTGATTGCAGTTGTTGCTGCTAAAAGTGGCACAACCACTTATTAGCTTCGGGGGGGCATCACTTTTTCACTTAACATTTACAAAATATGGGCCAACATTCCTCCACAGCGCTGGAAGAGACTCATTGCAAGTTAGCACAAACGCTTGATTGCAGTTGTTGCTGCTAAAAGTGGCACAACCACTTATTAGCTTCAGGGGGGGCATCACTTTTTCACTTAACATTTACAAAATATGGGCCAACATTCCTCCACAGCGCTGGAAGAGACTCATTGCAAGTTAGCATAAACGCTTGATTGCAGTTGTTAAAAATTGCATTTTGCGTTCGGTTGTGTTGTCATCGACTAATATTTACATTTGTTTGATGATCTGAGACATTTAAGTGTTACGGAAAAATAATGGAGGAAGGGTTCGAACACTTTAACACTTAACATTTATAGAATATGGGCCAACATAGGCCAGAGACTCATTGCAAGTTAGCACAAACGCTTGATTGCAGTTGTTAAAAAATCGCATGTTGTGTTCAGTTGTCGCATGTTGTCTTCAGTTGTGTTGAACGATGACGACAACATTTCATAACAGTCCCCACCCCCCACCTCCAAAGCATGCACCCCCCCCCCCCCGCCCCCCCGCCCCCATTCCCCTGCAGGACTCACTTGCTAAACCGCAGGCCTCCTGCATGCATGTGGCTCTGGACCGTCTGCCAGCACCCGGCCTTGCTGCCACCGGTCACCATGCTCCGAACGCTGTCACTGCGACTGGGCCCCGCCCCTGTCCCTGCCCCGGTCCCAGCGCCCACCGGCGAGGGTCCAGCTCTGCCCTGCCCACACTTATCCACAGCCCCACTGAGACGGACACACACCAGGGAGGGACCAGGAAAGGATACAAAGACGAAAGACGGACCAACGGTGGACGGACAAGGTTGGAGAGCAAGTGTTATCAATCCAACTGTTAATCGCTCGTAATGATTGGTTCTTGTGAAGGCGTTCTTTCGTCGCAGTCGAAAGAACACAAACGTACAGTATCACTGTGTTAAGTATGAACATCCAGCAGCAACGCGACATTTTGGCATGACTGATATTTGGATGAAAAATATACACTGAATCAAGTCAACCTTCTACATCGAGAAGCGCCACCCGGATGACGTCACGTCTGGACAAACATATTTATATATTTTTTTATTAAAAAACAGTTTTATATATATATATTTATTTTGATCATTTTATATATTTATTGTATTTATTTTTTATAGATTTTTTAATTACTGTTTGCTTTCAAAAATCCACTAATGGAGAAAATAATGACAAGCAATATTTTATATATTTTTATTTATATTTTTTATATTTATTTTTTAATTACTATTTGCTTTCAAAAATCCAATAATGCAGAAAATAATGACAAGCAATATTTTATATATTTGTTTATTTTTATTTATATTTTTTATATTTATTTTTGAATTACTGTTTGCTTTCAAAAATCCAATAATGCAGAAAATAATGACAAGCAATATTTTATATATTTCTTTATTTTTATTTATATTTTTATATTTATTTTTTAATTACTGTTTGCTTTCAAAAATCTAATGCAGAAAATAATGACAAGCAATATTTTATATATTTATTTGTTGTTATTTATATTTTTATATTTATTTATTAATTATTGTTTGCTTTCAAAAATCCATTAATACAGAAAAATAATGACAGCAATATTTTATATATTTATTTGTTGTTATTTATATTTTTATATTCATTTATTAATTATTGTTTGCTTTCAAAAATCCATTAATGCAGAAAATAATGACAAGCAATATTTTGTATATTTATTTATTTTAATTTTTTATATTTATTTTTTAATTACTATTTGCTTTCAAAAATCTAATAATGTAGAAAATAATGACAAGCAATATTTTATATATTTGTTGTTATTTATGTTTTTATATTTATTTATTAATTACTGTTTGCTTTCAAAAATCCATTAATGCAGAAAATAATGACAAGCAATATTTTATATATTTATTTGTTGTTTTTTATATTTTTTAAATGTATTTATTAATTACGGTTTGCTTTAAAAAAATCAATTAATGCAGAAAATAATGACAAGCAATATTTTGTATATTTATTTATTTGTATTTATATTTTTAATATTTATTTTTTAATTACTGTTTGCTTTCAAAAATCTAATAATGCAGAAAATAATGACAAGCAATATACTGTATGGTTGACGAATCTTGTCAGGGACCCTTTAAAGTCACAAGGACGGACCTAAACCAGGACGAAGAACCAGAATGGAGGTAAAATAGATGAGCTCGGCGAAACACTGGACTACTTTCTCGACTTTTACTGTTGTAATATGGAAGGCAATTTTCCCATGCGTGTCCTGCACCATCAGCCAAAAAAAGCTGCTAATATTGGAGTAACTGTATCCATAAAACGGGTTCTCATGAGAACTGAGAAGAACCGCCGTGTGCTGTGGATAAAAAAAAACGGACCTTCTGTATCTTGCAGACTTTTGATAAAGAATCGTTTTTATGCACGGCTTTGAACAAATAAAAGATGCTGATTTTTGTAGAGTCATGACCTTGTCATCGCGACTTTGGAGTGGAGTAACACCCGTGTGCTTTCCTTGATGTATAATTTAGGCTAATTGCTAATGCGACATCAACATCAGCTTCTGGCGCAAAGTGCTCAATTATTGTAATAACCAAATCATGCATAAATGAGTCTAGAGTTATTATTATTTGACAGTAAAAATATCCATCCGTAGAGTCACTGTTGGAGTGGCTGACTCACCATGATGAGAATGGTGACAATATTATTGGACATCCCCAATATAATACTATGGAAGCCAGTTTCCACCACTGAAAAACAAAATGATCCCAATGGTAAATCAAATTTACGAGATACAAAGTCGAAATCACGAGATACAAAGTCAAAATTACGAGATATAAAGTCAAAATTATGAGATATAAAGTCAAAATTATGAGATACAAAGTCGAAATTACGAGATATAAAGTCAAAATTACGAGATATAAAGTCAAAATTACGAGGAAGTCAAAATTACGAGATACAAAGTCAAAATTACGAGATACAAAGTCAAAATTACGAGATACAAAGTCGAAATTACAAGATACAAAGTCAAAATCACGAGATATAAAGTCAAAATTACAAGAAAGTCAAAATTATGAGATACAAGGTTGAAATTATGAGATACAGGGTCGAAATTACAAGATACAAAGTCGAAATTACGAGAAAGTCAAAATTACGAGATATAAAGTCAAAATTACAAGATATAAAGTCAAAATTACAAGATATAAAGTCAAAATGACGAGATATAAAGTCAAAATTACGAGATATAAAGTCAAAATTACGAGATACAAAGTCAAAATTACGAGATACAAAGTCAAAATTATGAGATACAAAGTCAAAATTATGAGATACAAAGTCGAAATTACGAGATACAAAGTCGAAATTACGAGATATAAAGTCAAAATTACGAGGAAGTCAAAATTACGAGATACAAAGTCAAAATTACGAGATACAAAGTCGAAATTACAAGATACAAAGTCGAAATTACGAGAAAGTCAAAATTACGAGATATAAAGTCAAAATTACAAGATATAAAGTCAAAATTACGAGATATAAAGTCAAAATTACGAGATATAAAGTCAAAATTCCGAGATATAAAGTCAAAATTACAAGATAAGAAAGTCGAAATCACAAGATACAATTTCGAAATTACAAGATAAAAAGTCGAAATTACGAGAAAGTCAAAATTACGAGATACAGGGTCAAAATTATGACATACAAAGTCAAAATTACGACATACAAAGTCAAAATTACGAGATACAAAGTCAAAATTACGAGATAGAAAGTAGAAATTTCGAGATAAAGAGTCAAAATTACAAGATATAAAGTCAAAATTACGAGCTAAAAAGTCCAAGTAACAAAATAAAAAGTTGACTTTATCTCAAAATTTCAACTTTTTATCTTGTAATTTTGACGTTTTATCTTGTTATTTTGACTTTCCATCTCAGAATTTTGACTTAACTCAGAATTTCAACTTTTTATCTTGTAATTTTGACGTTTTATCTTGTTATTTTGACTTTCCATCTCAGAATTTTGACTTAACTCAGAATTTCAACTTTTTATCTCGTAATTTTGACTCTCGTAATTTCAACTTTTTATCTCAGAATTTCGACTTTCTATCTTGTAATTTTGACTTTTTCTCTCGTAATTTTGACTTTTTCTCTCGTAATTTCGACTTTTTCGTAATTTCGACTTTTTCGTAATTTCAACTTTTTATCTCAGAATTTTGACTTTATATCTTATTATTTCGACTTACCATTGGGATAATTTTTTTTTTTCTCAGTGGTGGAAACGGGCTTCCATACTTAATACTGTATATATACTGTATATACGTATACTGTATATATACTGTATATACAGGGTCGGGCCAAATGATCTGACACGTTTGTAGGTTAAATAAAAGGCAAATAAAGTAAAACAAAAAAGTGTTCATTTTCAAAAAGTACAAATAATGCCATATTGCATTGTTTCTTTATAATATTATATTATTCTTTATAATATAATTATATGTACTTTTCAAAAATAAAAACTTTTTTTTTGTTTTACTTTATTTGCCTTTTATTTAAGCTACAAATGTGTCTGATCATTTTGCCTGACCCCCGTATAAAGACAAAGTGGGGAGTTCAAACTCGCCCACTAATGAGCGCAGGGGGGTTGGGGGGGGGGGCAATATAAGGGTATGGTCAACAAAAAAAAAAACAACACAACTGTGACAAAAGTACACAAAGAAAGACCTCCGGGAGTTGGAGTGAAAAAGACAAGAGAATGGCTCTGTCGGGTGGTCTGTCACCATGGTAACCGGTCACGTGACGGTAAAAAGGGGGGTCTAATGAAGCTAGCGGCGCTGTAAGGAACGGGTCAAATCAAAGCTTTTAGCACCTTACGTGCAAAAGTTAATTCCTCCGCCATCATGATCTGTCTCGATGTCATGTCAACATCGATATAGTCACAATTTAGAGCCTCGTTTTTTTTTGTTTTTTTTTTAAACCAATTCCAGAAATATAAAAATAAAAAACCACGAATGATTTGAAATGGCAGTTGTAATTTCTCCCAATATGAGGGCAGTCCTGGAATCCTCAGGAATATTAGCGATGGTTGTGCACATCTCTATCAGGAGCCGCATGGCCAGCAGCGCATACTAAACACCATCACACTGTGGACATGCCTGAATGGGAAAAACACGAGGATTACCAGAGATTTTTCCCGCTTTTCCGACCTATAAATATATTCAAAATATTATATTCTCGTGTTAAACGATGCCAAAAGTTCAGATAATGAGTTTCGGAATCAAGTTTAGGATGGATCAAAACGCTCGTTTTCAGAGGCTGTTGTAAAACTGGAGATTTGTGATGTCACAAATAGGCAGGCTTCCTTATATGGGCGTGCGTTTGTAGTCCTAGATATGCTCTCTGCTCTCCCAATTCCAATCAGTTTTCATCATTTGTGATTAATTAATTTTTTTTTATCGTCCCAGGCCTAGTTGCCCATGAGCACTAAGGACCTTGTCGGGTTTTAAACTCTACACTAGTCTATAAGCAAAAATGCTTCCAGAACATTTATTCATTCATTTTCTACCGCGAGCCAATCCCGGCCGCCTTCGGGCGAGCCAGCCAATCACAGGTCACATATAGACAAACAACCATTCACACTCACATTCATACCGGTTGGCTGTTCCTGCGACTTATTACTTAGTACTAAATAAATTGTTATAAAATAAATAATAAAATAAATAAAGTAATAAATAAATTACCTGCAAAAAATGCGACTTAGTAATTAATAAATTAGTAATAAATAAATTGTTATAAAATAATAAAATACATAAGACTTAGTAATAAATAAATTAGTAATAACTAAATTGTTATAAAATATATAATGAATAATAAACTATAGTAATAAATAAATTACCCGCAAAAAAATGCGACTTGGTAATAAATAAATTGTTATAAAATAACAAAATACATAAATAAATAACCTGCAAAAAATGTGACTTAGTAAAAAATAAATTGTTATGAAATAAATAATGAATAATAAAGTATAGTAATAAATAAATTACCTGCAAAAAAAATTTGACTTAGTAATAAATAAATTGTTATAAAATAAATAAAGTAATAAATAAATTACCTGCAAAAAATGTGGCATAGTAATAAATAAATTAGTAATAAATAAATTGTTATAAAATAAATAATGAATAATAAACTATAGCAATAAATAAATTACCTGCAAAAAATGCGACTTAGTAATAAATAAATTGGTAATAAATAAATTGTTATAATATAACAAAATACATAAAGTAATAAATAAACTACCTGCAAAAAATGCGACTTAGTAATAAATAAATTAGTAATAAATAAATTGTTATGAAATAAACAATGAATAATAAACTATAGTAATAAATAAATTACCTGCAAAAAATGCGACTTAGTAATAAATAAATTGTTATAAAATAAACAATAAAATATAGTAAATAAATTACCTGCCAAAAAGTGCGACTTAGTAATGAATGAATTAGTAATAAATAAATTGTTATAAAATAAATAAATAAATTAATTAATTAATTACTTTTAATTATTATTAAAAAAATGCAACTTGGTAATAAATAAATTAGTAATAAATAAATTGTTATAAAATAAATAATAATAAAATAAATTAATAAATAAATTACCCGCAAAAAATGCGACTTATGTATGTTTTTTTCTACCTAACTATGCATTTTTGGCCTTGTGCGACTTATACTCCGGAGCGACTTTTCGTCCAGAAACTACAGTACTTTTCTGTTGAGTCCGACCCAGATTATACAAAACTCACCATCTCGGTCTGAGACTCACTTGGGTGTTAGTCGGGGGTCCCCGTAGGGGGCGTAGGGAGACATGTTTAAGAGAAACTCCTTGGGCGGGTAGGAGCTCCATCTTTGCTGCACATTGCTGCTGTCGTTGTTATTCCAAAAGTCTCTGTCTAGCTCACTGCGGTCAGAGAGAGAGAGAGAGAGAGAGAGAGACAGCGACAAGGACCGTTTATTTAACACAAAGACACACATTCATCTTTCAGCAGCGTGAGGACGGCCATAGATTCCTCAGATTCTACCATTTGCATTTGATAAGGAAGAAATATGGACATGCTGTTCCGCATAGCGCGCTAAAAGATTAGCTTTCAACTTGTTAAATGTGATACCGCATCATAGATCACTTTCAACACATCCCCATCTTAAGATCCCCCCCCCCGTCACCTACTTGATGGCTTTATTTTCCCCTCGACCTCGAACAGACTCGGGAGAGTTGGCGGCCTCCACCCCGGGTTTATTCCTCTTCCCCTGTGGATAGAGTACATCAGATGATATCTGTTGTAGCATTGTAGCATTTTTAGCCATTTTTTCATAGGTAGCACTATCATGTTAGCATTTTTTTTTATCAGCACATAAAAAATTGCCACTATTATGTGTATATCAGTGAAAAAGTCAGTGTGGAAGTGGTACTTTTTAGGGCTGCTTATTTTGTCCTTCCTCGCTCATTCTTAGGTTTAGAATAAATAAACTGAAGGCTAGCTACTTAGCTAGGTATATTGCTATGCTATATGCTATGGCCTTTGTGTTGAATTATGGACTCCGATAGAGCAGCTAGACGCAATAACCCACACAGAAAACTTTCTAGATCTTCCAAAATCTATTCCAGCTGTATCTAGCATGCTAACATTAGCACAATAGGATTTTTTTATCATCACATAAAAAATCGGCACTATTATGTGTTTTGCATATTAAGTGTTTGCATGCTAATGTTAGTACTGCTAGCATCTTAACATTAGCATTATAGCATTTTTAGCCATTTTCATAGGTAGACACTTAGCACTATCATGTTCGGTGTTAGCATGCTAACGTAGACTTAGCACTATAATGTAATTTATTCATTACTTTATTTATTTATTACTAAGTCGCATTTTTTGCAGGTTATTTATTGCTTTATTTTACTATTTATTTTATAACAATTTATTTATTACTAATTTATTTATTGCTTAGTCACATTTTTTGCAGGTAATTTATTTATTACTTTATTTATATTATAACAATTTATTCATCCCTAATTTATTTATTACTAAGTCAGATTTTTTGCAGGTAATTTATTTATTGCTTTATTTATTTTATTATTTATTTTAAAACAATTTATTTATTACTAATTTATTTATTGCTATGTCACATTTTTGCAGGTAATTTATTTATTACTTTATTTATTTTATAACAATTTATTTATTACTAAGTCGCATTTTTTGCAGGTTATTTATTGCTTTGTTTATTTTATTATTTATTTTATAACAATTTATTTTTTACTAATTTATTCATTGCTAAGTCACATTTTTGCAGGTAATTTATTTATTACTTTATTTTATAACAATTTATTACTAAGTCACATTTTTTGCAGGTTATTTATTGCTTTATTTATTTTATTATTTATTATTTATTTTATAACAATTTATTCATTACTAATTTATTTATTACCAAGTTACATTTTTTGCAGGTAATTTATTTATCACTTTATTTATTTTATAACAATTTATGACTAAGTCACATTTTTTGCAGGTTATTTATTGCTTTATTTTTTATTTATTATTTATTTTCTAACAATTTATTTATTACTAGTCACATTTTTTGCAGGTCATTTATTTATTACTTAATTTATTTTATAACAATTTATTCATTACTAATTTATTTATTACTAAGTCACATTTTTTGCAGGTCATTTATTTATTACTTTATTTATTTTATAACAATTTATTTATTACTAATTTATTTATTGCCAAGTCACATTTTTGCAGGTAATTTATTTATTACTTTATTTATTTTATAACAATTTATTTGTCACTAATTTATTTATTACTAAGTCACATTTTTTGCAGCTCATTTATTTATGACTTAATTTATTTATTTTTTTCATATTTTGTAGTATTTTGTACTGTAACTTCAGGTTCTCCTGACCTCCATAGCGGACCACCGGCTAACTTGGAGCACGTGTCCGAATATAGTGCACCTTGCTGGGGCACACCAGGTGGCTCCCTCTGCTCTTTTACTCTTGTTCTCCTGATAGTAGTGATGCGGTCGTAGTAATGTCATGTCAACAGGTACACTTGGTCAAATCCTAATTTGTTCGATTCCTGCTTAGCGCCAGGTGTGCTAACTACAGTTTAGCCTACAGAAAAGTAATCGGTCATTAAATGATACTTTATAAATAATACATGTATATGTACTATTGTGAAGGCTTGTTTCTCAGTATTTCTGCAGATATGAATACTATGATTATGAAGTGATACTATAACCCGATTTGTACACGGTATTCATATATATTTCTGCAGGGTTCATGCGTGTACGATACACTATTTTTCATCATGATGCATCTGCACAGATTTCCATCAGCGTGGCGGCAACATAAAAACACCATCACCTTCCTAAGGTGGGTAAACATTGGAAAAAAAAAAGTGTTTGATTCCGCGGCGGAATAGATTCCCACAAGTCACAGGAGCGTACGATTCAATGCAGCTCATCTATCATTAAACGGCATCGTGAAATTTTCAGGAGCGAGCATGAAAGCTGGAGACGGGACGATGTTTGAAAGAATGTGGGAGGATACGGAAAAAAAACAAAAAAAACCAAGAGGAAGTCAGTACGCCGGCATGAAAACGGGAACGTTTGAACCCGGATACGTGGAAGTGACATTTCAAAAGGAAATCAAGGATGCCACATGAGATAAACTGGTGAGTGAGGCCATGTGCCCCCCCCCCCCCACTCTGAAGTATTCTCATAAGCCCGGCTGCCATCATGGTTGTCACACAACTGACTGTTAGCGATAACGGCGTTAGTCTTGCGTTTCGGAATACGACGTTGTGGGAATGATCTTTTCCGGCAGCTCAGCGGGAGACTGAATTGTACGGTTAAACTCCAAAACACTGAGGGTCACATGGTGAAAACATGAAAGGATGCCACTTGGCAAGGCATGTAAATATATACAAAGCTTTGTATATCAGTGTAAAAAGTCAGTGTGGAAGTGGTACTTTTTAGGGCTGCTTATTTGCTTATTTTTAGCCATTTTTTCATAGGTAGCACTATCATGTTAGCACAACAGCATTTTTTTTATCAGCACATAAAAAATTGCCACTATTATGTGTATATCAGTGAAAAAGTCAGTGTGGAAGTGGTACTTTTTAGGGCTGCTTATTTTGTCCTTCCTCGCTCATTCTTAGGTTTAGAATGAATAAACTGAAGGCTAGCGACTTAGCTAGGTATATTGCTATGCTACATGCTATGCCCTTTGTATTGAATTATATGGACTCCGATAAAGCTGCTAGACGCAATAACCCACACAGAAAACTTTCTAGATCTTCCAGAATCTATTCCAGCTGTATTTCCAGAATAGTCTGTTTTAATTTATAAAGACTTAGCACTATCATGCTTATTGTTAGCATGTTAGCATGAGTGTGAATGGTTGTTTGTCTATATGTTAGTATTGCTAGCATCTTAACATTAGCATTGTAGCATTTTTCAGCCATTTTCATAGGTAGACACTTAGCACTATCACGTTCGGTGTTAGCATGCTAACTTAGACTTAGCACTATCATGGTCGGTGTTAGCATGCTAACATTAGTACAATAGCATTTTTTTATCAACACATAAAAAATTGGCACTATTATGTTAAGTGTTTGCATGCTAATGTTAATATTGCTAGCATGTTAACATTAGCATTATAGCATTTTTAGTGTCTACCATTTTCATAGGTAGACACTTAGCCCTATCATGTTCGGTGTTAGCATGCTAACTTAGACTTAGCACTATAATGTTTGGTGTTAGCATGCTAACATAGCATTTTTTTAGCCCGACACAAACAATTGGCACTATTATGTTATGTGTTTGCATGCTAATGTTAGTATTGCTAGCCTCTTAACATTAGCATTATAGCATTTTTAGCCATTTTCATAGGTAGGAACTTAGCACTATCATGTTCGGTGTGAGCATGCTAACTTAGACTTAGCACTATAGTGTTCGGTGTTAGCATGCTAACATAGCATTTTTTTAAAATTGGCACTATTAAGTTATGTGTCTGCATGCTAATGTTAGTATTGCTTACATGTTAACATTGGCAGAGTAGCATTTTTAGCCATTGTTAGCATGTTAGCATGAGTGTGAATGGTTGTTTGTCTATATGTGTCCTGTGATTGGCTGGCCACCAGTCCAGGGTGTACCCCGCCTCTCACCCGAAGACAGCTGGGATAGGCTCCAGCGGTAGAAAATGAATGAATGTTATGTGTTTGCATGCTAATGCTAGTATTGCTAGCATGTTAACATTGGCATTGAGCATTTTTAGCCATTTTCATGGGTAGACACTTAGCACTATCATGTTTGGTGTTAGCATGCTAACTTGGACTTAGCACTATAATGTTTGGTGGTAGCATGCTAACATAGCATTTTTATAGCTCGACACAAAAAATTGGCACTATCATGTTATGTGTTTGCATGCTAATGTTAGTATTGCTAGCATGCTAGCATCTTAACATTAGCATTATAGCAGTTTTAGCCATTTTCATAGGTAGGCAGTTAGTACTATCATGTTCGGTGTTAGCATGCTAACTTAGACTTAGCACTATAATGTTCGGTGTTAGCATGCTAACATAGCATTTTTTAAAAATTGGCACTATTATGTTACGATGTGTCTGCATGCTAATGTTAGTATTGCTTACATGTTAACATTGGCAGAGTAGCATTTTTAGCCATTGTTAGCATGTTAGCATGAGTGTGAATGGTTGTTTGTCTATATGTGTCCTGTGATTGGCTGGCCACCAGTCCAGGGTGTACCCCGCCTCTCACCCGAAGACAGCTGGGATAGGCTCCAGCGGTAGAAAATGAATGAATGTTATGTGTTTGCATGCTAATGCTAGTATTGCTAGCATGTTAACATTGGCATTGAGCATTTTTAGCCATTTTCATGGGTAGACACTTAGCACTATCATGTTTGGTGTTAGCATGCTAACTTGGACTTAGCACTATAATGTTTGGTGGTAGCATGCTAACATAGCATTTTTATAGCTCGACACAAAAAATTGGCACTATCATGTTATGTGTTTGCATGCTAATGTTAGTATTGCTAGCATGCTAGCATCTTAACATTAGCATTATAGCAGTTTTAGCCATTTTCATAGGTAGGCAGTTAGTACTATCATGTTCGGTGTTAGCATGCTAACTTAGACTTAGCACTATAATGTTCGGTGTTAGCATGCTAACATAGCATTTTTTAAAAATTGGCACTATTATGTTACGATGTGTCTGCATGCTAATGTTAGTATTGCTTACATGTTAACATTGGCAGAGTAGCATTTTTAGCCATTGTTAGCATGTTAGTATGAGTGTGAATGGTTGTTTGTCTATATGTGTCCTGTGATTGGCTGGCCACCAGTCCAGGGTGTACCCCGCCTCTCGCCCGAAGACAGCTGGGATAGGCTCCAGTGGTAGAAAATGAATGAATGTTATGTGTTTGCATGCTAATGCTAGTATTGCTAGCATGTTAACATTGGCATTGTAGCATTTTTAGCCATTTTCATGGGTAGACACGTAGCACTATCATGTTTGGTGTTAGCATGCTAACTTAGACTTAGCACTATAATGTTTGGTGGTAGCATGCTAACATAGCATTTTCATAGCTCGACACAAAAAATTGGCACTATCATGTTATGTGTTTGCATGCTAATGTTAGTATTGCTAGCATGCTAGCATCTTAACGTTAGCATTATAGCAGTTTTAGCCATTTTCATAGGTAGGCAGTTAGTACTATCATGTTCGGTGTTAGCATGCTAACTTAGACTTAGCACTATAATGTTCCGTGTTAGCATGCTAACATAGCATTTTTTTTTTTTAAATTGGCACTATTATGTTATGTGTTTGCATGCTAATGTTAGTATTGCTAGCATGTTAACATTGGCAGAGTAGCATTTTTAGCCATTGTTAGCATGTTAGCATGAGTGTGAATGGTTGTTTGTCTATATGTGTCCTGATATTGGCTGGCCACCAGTCCAGGGTGTACCCCGCCTCTTGACCGAAGACAGCTGGGATAGGCTCCAGCACCCCGGTGGTAGAAAATGAATATTAATATTCTTCATTTTTATTTAGATCATTTGTAATTATTTGGTATATTAATATTAATATAATTAAGTCCTCCAAATCCTCCTGGGGGGAGTATTATTACCTAACAAGTGAATCATCTCTAACGCTTTTACTGTAATTGATAAGAACATTAAGCGACATTTAACATAGTTTAGCGCTTGAATCCATCTTTGCGATGAAAAAGAGTCGCTCTCTTCATCTCACCGTGTAAACATTGAGTGAACACATTGAATCCAAGGTCAGGGAAATCATCATGGAACATGACCACCCACGTGAGCACGGTTCAATGCCAGTCGCCAAAGTAAAGAAAAGAACACGGAAGGCCACTAAATGTTAAATACTAAAGTCATCTTACCTTCGCTAGACTGGAAAAAAAAAAGCTTCTTTCATTTCGGAAACATGATTTTGCTTTGGAACACCGAATGTGCGGTAGTGTGAAAACAGGTTTGACCCCGCCCCCTTGCATGTTTGTTCCACTTAGATCAAAGAATAGAAATTTTCATCTAGGCAGGAGTAGTGACAAAAAAAACATTCGCTTACATTACATTAACACTGCATGAAGACGTAATAGAGTGAAAAAAAAAAGTTCTCCACTCATCGTGTGTGGAAGTGGTAAACTTTTGGCTTCAGGTTAGCGCACTAGAAGCGTGTGCCTCGAGTCCTTACAGCATAGGAGTCGTGCATGTGATGTAAACAATGAATAACAGATGTGGAAAAGGGACTATAGGGGTGTTAGTTCATGTGTACAGGTCTCTAATGATGTTAAAAACCCTATTTAGAAAGTCCGAAAATACAAAAATATTATGTATTAAGATTTTTATTAATATTAAGATTAAAAAAAAATATTTAAATTAAATTATTAATTATTAATTATTTGCCGTTATTTGATGTTTTTGTTATGTGCATTTGGAGCATTAATTATTTAATTTAATTATTACTTTTAAATTATTTTTACATTAAGATAATGTCTAATAATGTTAAAAACCCTATTTAGAAAGTCAGAAAATACAAAAATATTATGTATTAAGATTTTTTTAAATTATTTAAATTATTAATTAAATTATTATATTAAAATTCAATTAAAAATATTAATTATTAATTTAATTATAAATTTTTAATTATTTTTAAAATTACTTTTACATTAAGATAATGTCTAATAATGTTAAAACCCCTATTCAGAAAGTCGGAAAATACGAAAAGATTATGTATTAAGATTTTTTTAAATTATTTAAATTAAATTATGAATTAAATTATTAAATTAAAATTAAATTAAAAATAGTCATTATTAATTTAATTATTAATTTTAAATAATTTTAAAAATTATTTTTACATTAAGATAATGTCTAATAATGTTAAAAACCATATTTAGAAAGTCAGAAACTACAAAAATATTATGTATTAAGTTCGTTTTATTATTTTAATTAAATTAAAATTAAAATATTAATTAATTTAATTATGAATTTTAAATTATTTTTAAAATTATCTTTACATTAAGATAATGTCTAATAATGTTTAACACCCTATTTAGAAAGTCAGGAAATACAAAAATATTATGCATTAAGATTTTTTTAAATTATTTAATTTAAATTATTAAATAAATTATTAAATTAAAAATATTATTATAAATTATTTTATATTAAGAATTTTTCATATATATTTTTTGTGGCAATTAAAAAAAAGTATTTTTATGTGTAAATATAAAATGTTAATACTGAATCCTGAAGTATATTGCGGAAATGTATTTATTCCGAGTTTGACATGCGTACGGTCACTTACCAGTTTACGCTGACACCACGTGCAGACACCACATAGAGCAACGAGCCAAAGGGTACAGACTATGAACGCCAAAGACACCAGGAATACACTGAGAGACACGGAACCTGAGGGGAAAGAGACAGAAAGACGAGAGTATTAGTGGAGGATCAGAGCACAAACATCCTTGCTTTTGTGTTCTTGTTGGATGAACCAAGTAGCGAGTGTGACAAAACCTGCGTGGTGTCGTACTCGGGGGAAGCAAAAAGCATCGCAAAGGGCTTTGGGCCCGGTTTCCCTCTCTGCATTCATCATCATCGTCATGTGGCAGTTAGCAGGGAAGTGTTAGAAACCGTTTCATGCTCCGAGAGTATAGTATAAATAAAAGGACGTGCACGTGTCGTATCAAGAAGCTACAAGCCAGGCAATTATTAGCATCCGTTTATTATTTAGCTGCTATGAAGTAAACGCTTCAGAAAAACTTGACGTGATAAAAAAAAAAATACAAACAAAAATTACAGACACTCGACTCTGCCAATCAGTCTGTCACTATGTCTGCCACGTACAAAGCGCCCCCCCGGCAAAGAAAGTCTGCAAACAGTAACAAATCTGCAAACAGATGATAAACCTAAAAATAATACTAGTACGCATATAGTTTTATATCAGTTCTTTATGGATTAGTCCCTTATGTAAATGCATTTTTTGTTAGGGTTTTAGCATCAAAATATGTATTTCCCATGATGTCCATTGTTAGCTAGCTCATATTAAGCCGTTTTCCCATGCAAGAATGCGCAGGAAAGGTAATGGTAATGGTAATATAATAATTAATAATATTAATAAGAATAATATATTAATAATAATAACAATAATTTTATATTATATATATTATATATAACAAAATATATTAATATATAATAATAATATTATATAATATATTATATATTAATATTAACAATAATATTATATATATTATATAATATTAAATATATTAATATAAATAATAATATATATTGTATATTCTTATTACATGCTCTGAGAAAACAGCATTTTGTCTATTAATAATGTTATAATAATAATAATAATAATAATAATAATAATTGTTATTATTATTGTTATTATTATTGTTATTATTAATAATCAGGATAGAAATAAAAGCAGGGGGCTAAAGGAAGCCCAAACTTTTCATCTGTGGTGTACACACAAGACAGGATTAATTCTCTCAATTCTCAAACCAAAACGGACTCTAACCAAAGCAAATTTCCCCATAGAAATTAATGTACAGCCAAATAATTTGTTCCAGACACCCAAAAATGTGAACAAAAATCACAGTTTATGGACAATAATTGACGCAAAAGTAATTAGCAATTAATGAAAATTCAACTTTTAACATCAATTTTATCTGGTTTTGTTGGAAAACCAGGGGCGGATGTTAAACGAGGTACCACTGTAATTGGACTTACATTGAAAAATTGATTTGGTAGAGGAGTCGGACTGTCTGGAAGGAATTAATTGACGCTATTCAGTTGTGTATGTCAAACATCTGACAACACGCATAGCTATGCTATGCTATGCTAGCTATGTGATGCTTATTTTTTCAGTGAACGTAAATGTAACCTTAATGTCCATTTATCCCTTTTATTAAAAGTTTATTTGTATCTGGAATTGTCCATGTGGGTCTCAAACCAAAACGGACTCTAACCAAAGCAAATTTTCCCATAGAAATTAATGTAGAGCCAAATCATTTGTTCCAGACACCCAAAAATGTGAACAAAAATCACAGTTTATGGACAATAATTGACGCAAAAGTAATTAGCAATGAATGGATAACTCAACTTTCAACATCAATTTTATCTGGTTTTGTTGGAAAACCAGGGGCGGATGTTAAACGAGGTACCACTGTAATTGGACTTACATTGAAAAATTGATTTGGTAGAGGAGTCGGACCGTCTGGAAGGAATTAATTGACGCTATTCAGTTGTGTATGTCAAACATCTGACAACACCATTAGCTATGCTATGCTAGCTATGTGATGCTTATTTTTTCAGTGAACGTAAATGTAACCTTAAATGTCCATTTATCCCTTTTATTAAAAGTTTCTTTGTATTTGGAATTGTCCATGTGGGTCTCAAACCAAAACGGACTCTAACCAAAGCAAATTTCCCCATAGAAATTAATGTACAGCCAAATAATTTGTTCCAGACACCCAAAAATGTGAACAAAAATCACAGTTTATGGACAATAATTGACGCAAAAGTAATTAGCAATGAATGGATAACTCAACTTTCAACATCAATTTTATCTGGTTTTGTTGGAAAACCAGGGGCGGATGTTAAACGAGGTACCACTGTAATTGGACTTACATTGAAAAATTGATTTGGTAGAGGAGTCGGACCGTCTGGAAGGAATTAATTGACGCTATTCAGTTGTGTATGTCAAACATCTGACAACACGCATAGCTATGCTATGCTATGCTATGCTAGCTATGTGATGCTTATTTTTTCAGTGAACGTAAATGTAACCTTAAATGTCCATTTATCCCTTTTATTAAAAGTTTATTTGTATTTGGAATTGTCCATGTGGGTCTCAAACCAAAACGGACTCTAACCAAAGCAAATTTCCCCATAGAAATTAATGTACAGCCAAATAATTTGTTCCAGACACCCAAAAATGTGAACACAAATCATTGTATTGACAATAATTGATGGAAAAGTAATGGACAACTCAACTTTGAACAGGTCATTTTGGAAAACTTTTGGAAAACCGGGGCGGATGTTAACCGAGGTACCACTGTAATTGGACTTACATTGAAAAATTGATTTGGTGAGTTTGAGGAGTCGGACCGTCTGGAAGAAATTAATGACGCTAACCAGTTTGTCAAACATGTGACAACACGCACAGTAAAATGTAAACAATATTCCGATTTCCTCATCTATCCTGCTTGATTATGCGTTCTCAAACATAAAAGGTATTTGGTCTGCGGGACGACGGTCACCGCACCGCCCCCCCCCCCACCGTACAAATAAGCTTCATGCTACCGTGTCATCATTTGCAAAACTGTCTGTAATAAAGTCAGCCAACTGGATCTCCATCAGCAAGACATAAAAGTGATGATGTGTTTGTTTCCTGGAGTGTGTTATCATATCAGCAGAAGGGAATGAAACCAGCAACCCTGAAGAGGAATCCTATTTCAAGATCTCTTTTCTTTCTTTGAGTCTACCAATTTGTTATTCATGTCTTTCTGCCGAGCGAAGAAACAAAACCCACATGAGACAGCTGCTGCAATCTAACAATCTGGATGGTAGCTCAAGTGGTTAGCACGCAGACCAGGGTTCGATTCCACCCTCGACCATCTCTGTGTGTTCTCCCCGTGCATGCACTACGGTTTCCTCCCACATTCCAAAAAAAACATGCTAAGTTAATTAGCGACTCCAAATTGTCTATAGATATGAATGTATGTGAGTGTGAATGGTTGTTTGTCTATATGTGCCCTGTGATTGGCTGGCCACCAGTCCAGGGTGTACCCCGCCTCTCGCCCAAAGACAGCTGGGATAGGCTCCAGCATCCCCCCACGACCCTCGTGAGAACAAGCGGTAGAAAATGAATGAATGAATATACAGTATATACACGTGATGTACTCCTTCATGATCCTATCCATCCTGGTCATATCCTGATGGATATATGGAGTGTGTGTGTGTCATTCATTTTCTACCGCTTTTTCCTCACAAGGGTCACAGGGGGAGTGCTGGAGTCTATCCCAGCTGTCTTCGGGCAAGAGGCAGGGTACACCCTGGACTGGTTGGCCAGCCAATCACAGGGCACATATAGACAAACAACCATTCACACTCACATTCATACCTATGGACAATTTGGAGTCGCCAATTAATTAACCTAGCATGTTTTTTTTTGGAATGTGGGAGGAAACCGGAGTACCCGGAGAAACCCCACGCGAGGGTGGAATTGAACCCTGGTCTCCAAGCTGTGAGGTCTGCGCGCTAACCACTAGTCCACCGTGCCGTATATATATACATATATATGTATGTATATATACTTTCTGATCCTATCCATCCTGGTCATCCTGATATATATATACGTATATTTTTTTTCATTTATTTATTCATATATATATATATAGTATGTAAGTAAGTAAGTAAGTATGTAAGTAGTATGTAAATAAGAGTATGTAAGTAAGTAAGTATCAGAGTATGCCATCATATATATATATATATATATATATATATATATATATATATATATATATATATACACACACACACACACACACACACACACACACACACACACACACACACTCCTTCCTGATCCTATCCATCCTGGTCATCCTGATATATATGAGGGTAGTTGGTGTGAGAGAGACGGACGGATGCAGAAGACAGGGTTGGTTGGATGGAGGGTACGATTCCCTGAAGGGAAAAGCCAAAAGAGGAAAAAGACCAGGGTCTATTTTCTTTAACGTTTCAATGTTATCCACCATTTTTTTTTTTTTAAGCTTTCTTGTTCAATTAAATCCAATAGAATGTCCCCGGGGCGGCGCGACTGTGATATTTTCCCCTCCTCCAAACACAAGCAGAACGGCTGCAGGTTCCATCTTTGCCAGAAACGCTCTTATCAATATTAATGTCTCGACTTAATCAAGCGACTCTGCTGTGAACTCGGCATGGAGCTGGCAAAGGTGAGTGCCCAGCAGGCTCATCTTCCATTCCTAACGACTCGATGCTGTCCTTCCTTATTTCCCACCTATGCTCTCTACTCTACTTCTGCCCGCTGCTTTCGCAGCCCCCTGCTGATAAGAGCCCAGTGCGATTCCTTCTTGAAGATGCACAGTCAGCCGCGTGAGGATCTGCGGAGGTGCATCTCCTGCATGAGGTCAGTCTAATATGGGGGAAGGCAAACACCCTGGGATGTGACCCCCCCAAAACTGGCTGGAGAGACACACTGCTGGATAGTGGAAGGACTGGAGATGTCGGACTAGAATTCTGGCGGGATGTCGGAAAGCGACTGTGTATTGTCCGTCTATTGAAAAAGTGTCAGGAAAATTATCTGTTACACTCTAAGAGTGGTCGTGAAAAATGTATAATTAGGTAGAAAAAAACATACATAAGTCGCACAAGGCCAAAATGTTATAATTAGGTAAAAAAAAAAAACATACATAAGTCGCACAAGGCCAAAAATTTATAATTAGGTAAAAAAAAAAACATACATAAGTCGCACAAGGCCAAAAAATTTATAATTAGGTTGAAAAAAAACATACGTACGTCGCACAAGGCCAAAAATGTATAATTAGGTAGAAAAAAAACATACCTAAGTCGCACTGGAGTATAAGTCGCACAAGGCCAAAATTGTATAATTAGGTAAAAAAAAAACCAAACATACATAAGTCGCACAAGGCCAAAAATTTATAATTAGGTAAAAAAAAACATACATAAGTCGCACAAGGCCAAAAAATTTATAATTAGGTTGAAAAAAAAATACGTAAATCGCACAAGGCCAAAAATGTATAATTACGTAGAAAAAAAACCATACATAAGTCGCACGAGGTCAAAAATGTATAATTAGGTAGAAAAAAAAACATACATAAGTCGCACAAGGCCAAAAATTCATAATTAGGTAGAAAAAAAAACATACATAAGTCGCACAAGGCCAAAAATGTATAATTAGGTAAAAAAAAAAACAAACATACATAAGTCGCACAAGGCCAAAAATTTATAATTAGGTAAAAAAAAACATACATAAGTCGCACAAGGCCAAAAAATTTATAATTAGGTTGAAAAAAAAATACGTAAATCGCACAAGGCCAAAAATGTATAATTACGTAGAAAAAAAACCATACATAAGTCGCACGAGGTCAAAAATGTATAATTAGGTAGAAAAAAAAACATACATAAGTCGCACAAGGCCAAAAATTCATAATTAGGTAGAAAAAAAAACATACATAAGTCGCACAAGGCCAAAAATGTATAATTAAGCTGAAAAAAACATACATAAGTCGCACAAGGCCAAAAATTCATAATTAAATTGAAAAAAACATACATAAGTCGCACAAGGCAAAAATGCATAATTAGGTAAAAAAAAAACATACATAAGTCGCACAAGGCCAAAAATGCATAATTAGGTAGAAAAAAACATACATAAGTCGCACAAGAACAAAAATGTATAATTAAGTTGAAAAAAAACATACATAAGTCGCACAAGGCCAAAAATTCATAATTAGGTAGAAAAAAAACATACATAAGTCGCACTGGAGTATAAGTCGCACAAGGCCAAAAATTCATAATTAGGTAGAAAAAAACATACATAAGTCGCTCTGGAGTATAAGTCGCACAAGGCCAAAAATTCATAATTAGGTAGAAAAAAAACATACATAAGTCGCACTGGAGTATAAGTCGCACAAGGCCAAAAATTCATAATTAGGTAGAAAAAAACATACATAAGTCGCTCTGGAGTATAAGTCGCACAAGGCCAAAAATTCATAATTAGGTAGAAAAAAACATACATAAGTCGCTCTGGAGTATAAGTCGCACAAGGCCAAAAATTTATAATTAAGTTGAAAAAAACATACATAAGTCGCACAAGGCCAAAAATGCATAATTAGGTAAAAAAAAAACCACACATGTCATATTCATCATATTTTATCAATTCTTATTATTTTTTTTAACCCTATCGGGACCGAAACTGGGGGCATTGGTGGAGTCTCAGGACCTCCAGGAGTCCTAATGTCATTGGTTTATATAGTCGTACTGGTGTACCTAATGAAGAGTCCCAGTCAATGTATGTCCCATAGACAAAAAATACAATCTGCAACATCTGGAAATATATGCAAAAAGGATCAATGGTCGGCATAAAAGCAGATGTTTTGTATTCCGAGCATTGACAGCTTGTAAATTTATGGTCTCATAAGCGAATGGGAATGAGTGACAGGTGTGATTTTCCACAGTCTGGAAGCGATGCCACCCAAGTGTGTTTCTGTGAGCTCTGTGATCTGTTTCCCGTAACGAGGATGATGTGGAGGTTTAGTCTGTGTGACAAGGCGGGCTCTGGGTGAACGGACATCGGAAAAGCCGAGATGATTCAGACTCGCGTGATGTTGAGGAGCGGGAGAGATAGAAGCGTCCCTGGGGCAAGGTTAGAAACCCCGGATAAAGCCACGGAAAACTGAACAAAACGTGTCGAGAGAATGCGGAGGGAAAAAGCAACATTGGTGAGGAGAAGAAGAAGAAGGAGAACTCCCATACTGCATTTCGGGGGCAAGTGGGTTAACTGTGTCTGCTGAGACAGAACGTGGAAGCACTCGTTGAAAGGTCAAGCGGAGCTGCTTTACGGTGAGAGTGTTCTGACAACCGCTGTAGGGGATTCGAACACATCTTCATCCTCGAGGGTGTGAAAAATCATAAGCTTGAATTTTTTATGTTTTATGATCGTTATTGGTGGATATTCATAGTTCTCGGTCAATAAAATCAAAACCATTTCACATTCTGTCGTCCGCCCTGGTTAGCGTCCGCCCCGGTTAGCATGTTTTTCAGTTAAAGCTGAAAATTTACCCCAAAAATTAACCCCAACCTAAACCTACCCCTATCCTGACCCTAACCTCAACCTCAACCTAAATGTAACCCTAACCCACCCTAACCCTAACCTCCTAACCCCCTAACCCCAACCTAAACCTACCCATAATCCCAACCCACCATAACCCTAACCTAAACCTAACCCACCCTAACCCCAACCTAAACCTACTCCTAACCTAACCCCTAACCCCAACCTAAACCTACTCCTAACCTAACCCATAACCCCAAACTAAACCGACCCCTAACACCCTAACCCCAACCCACCGTAACCCTAACCCCGACCTAAACCTACCCATAACCCCAACCCACCGTAACCCTAACCTCAACCTAAACCTAACCCACCCTAACCCCAACCTAAACCTAAACCCTAATCCTTAACCCACCTTAACCCCAACCTAAACCTACCCCTAACCCCAACCTAAACCTAAACAATAATCCTTAACCCACTTTAACCCCAACCTAAACCTACCCCTAACCCCAACCTAAACCTAAACCCTAATCCTTAACCCACCTTAACCCCAACCTAAACCTACCCAACACCCTAACCCCAACCCACCGTAACCCTAACCCCGACCTAAACCTACCCATAACCCCAACCCACCGTAACCCTAACCTCAACCTAAACCTAACCCACCCTAACCCTAACCCCAACCTAAACCTACCCCTAACCCCAACCTAAACCTAAACCCTAATCCTTAACCCACCTTAACCCCAACCTAAACCTACCCCTAACCCCAACCTAAACCTAAACCCTAATCCTTAACCCACCTTAACCCCAACCTAAACCTACCCCTAACCCCAACCTAAACCTAAACCTAAACCCTAATCCTTAACCCACCTTAACCCCAACCTAAACCTACCCCTAACCCCAACCTAAACCTAAACCCTAATCCTTAACCCACCTTAACCCCAACCTAAACCTACCCCTAACCCCAACCTAAACCTAAACCCTAATCCTTAACCCACCTTAACCCCAACCTAAACCTACCCCTAACCCCAACCTAAACCTAAACCCTAATCCTTAACCCACCTTAACCCCAACCTAAACCTACCCCTAACCTAACCCCTGCATGAAAAACTACAATATAACTAGAAAAACACATTTTGTGCTCACATTTTAGGCTTTCTGGAAAGGATCAATTACATTTTAGGAAATTTAGTTTGGTACAAGTCGGACCATCTGGAACGAATTACCTAATGCTAACCAAGGTTGCACTTTAGCTGACCTCCGATTCCATGATGTAACATAGCAAGCTGGCAACTTTGTTGGAAGCCAAGAACACACAGAGGTACACTGTTTTGTACGCCAACTAGAAAGTGTACTTAAACCAAGACAATATTTGGGCATAATTTGTCGACCCCAACCTAAACCTACCCCTAACCTAAACCCTAACCCCAACCCACCGTAACCCTAACCCCAACCTAAACCTACCCCTAACACCCTAACCCCAACCTAAACTTACCCCTAACCCCAACCTAAACCTACCCCTAACACCCTAACCCCAACCTAAACTTACCCCTAACCCCAACCTAAACCTACCCCTAACACCCTAACCCCGACCTAAACTTACCCTTAACACCCTAACCCCAACCCACCGTAACCCTAACTCCAACCTAAACCTACCCTAACCCCAACCTAAACCTAAACCTAACCCTAACCTAACCCTAACCCCAACCTAAACCTACCCCTAACACCCTAACCCCAACCTAAACTTACCCCTAACACCCTAACCCCAACCCACCGTAACCCTAACCCTTACCCAACCTAAACTTACCCCTAACACCCTAACCCCAACCCACCGTAACCCTAACCCTAACCCCAACCTAAACCTACCCTAACCCCAACCTAAATCTAACCCTAACCCGCCCTAACCCTAACCCCCTAACCCCAACCTAAACCTACCCATAACCCCAACCCACCGTAACCCTAACCCCAACCTAAACCTACCCCTAACCTAACCCCTAACCCCAAATCCTTAACCCACCCTAACCCCAACCTAAACCTACCCCTAACACCCTAACCCTAACCCCAACCCACCGTAACCCTAACCCCAACCCCAATCTAAATCTAACCCTAACCCACCCTAACCCCAACCTAAACCTACCCATAACCCCAACCCACCGTAACCCTAACCCCAACCTAAACCTAACCCACCCTAACCCCAACCTAAACCTACCCCTAAACCTACCCCTAACACCCTAACCCCAACCTAAACCTACCCCTAACCCCAACCCACCGTAACCCTAACGCCCTAACCCCAACCTAAACCTACCCCTAACCTAACCCCTTAGCCCACCCTAACCCCAACCTAAACCTACCCCTAACCTAACCCCTTAGCCCACCCTAACCCCAACCTAAACCTACCCCTAACCTAACCCCTTAGCCCACCCTAACCCCAACCTAAACCTACCCCTAACCTAACCCCTAACACCCTAACCCCAACCCACCGTAACCCTAATCTCAACCTAACCCTAACACCCTAACCCCCCAACCCCCTAAGTCTAACTCCCATTGATCTCTGATCCCTGCTGTCAGTCATCATTTAAAAGCAGGTGAAACAATTGGACTAATGAAGTCCAAGAACAATCATCCATCTGCCTGTACTGTAGTACTGTATTAGTACTGTATTAGTACTGTATTAGTACATGAGTGTGAACACAAACATTTGCTCCAAAAACACGGCCCTTATTCCAACAGGATTTACATTTTCATCCGGGCAGAGTAACGTCATTGGAGCAATACTAGCCGTCTCCCATCCGGGCTTCCACGTCTGTTCACTTTCTTATCTGATTTGTCTGTTTTTTTCCCAACCTGACCCTCTGGCAGACGCACACGAGACGCATCGTCGTGCTGGAAAGTCAATAACGTCAAAGACTGACATTCATCATTATTACATACAAAGGCTTTGTTTGAAGGAATATAATAAAGAACATCCAAGCATTGCACGTAGTACATAGTAGTAGTAGTAGTTTCTCCAAGTGGCGGATGATCTTTTAGGGCTGCCCAGTTCCAACCAGTTTGGGGCCCCCCCCCCCCGTGAATGATTTTTTTTTTTACAAAAAAACATCTGAGAAATTTCATATAATAAGGCCCCCCTAAAATGTTCTTAAGCCCCACTAAATAATTTAATATTTGTTATTGATTTTTAAAAAAAATTGAGTGATTTTTTTTTACAAAAAACATCTGACAAATTTTATATTTGTGATAGATTTTTTTTTTTATTTTAATTTTTTTTTTTACTAAAAATATCTCTGACAAATATGATGTAATAGGGCCCCCCTAAAATGTTCTTAAGCCCCAATAAATAATTTGATATTTGTTATTGATTTCTTTTAATTTTGAGTGATTTTT
The DNA here is from genome assembly GCF_037039965.1 of Doryrhamphus excisus. Taxonomy (NCBI): domain Eukaryota; kingdom Metazoa; phylum Chordata; class Actinopteri; order Syngnathiformes; family Syngnathidae; genus Doryrhamphus; species Doryrhamphus excisus. The sequence continues at coordinate 26,875,257 of NC_136357.1, forward strand.
TTTTTACAAAAAACATCTGACAAACTTTATATTTGTTATTGATTTTTTTTAATTTTGAATGCTTTTTTTTTAAACTAAAAACATCTCTGACAAATTTGATATAATAGGGACCCCCTAAAATGTTCTTAAGCCCCAATAAATAATTTGATATTTGTTGTTGATTTTTTTTACATTTTTAGTGATTTTTTTTTTACAAAAAATATCCCACAAATTTTATATTTGTTATAGATTTTTTTATTTTAATTATTTTTTTTACTAAAAATATCTCTGACAAATATGATGTAATAGGCCCCCCCTAAAATGTTCTTAAGCCCCACTAAATAATTTGATATTTGTTATTGATTTTTTTTTTAATTTTGAGTGATTTTTTTTTACAAAAAACATCCGACAAATTTTATATTTGTTATTGATTTTTTTTAATTTTGAATGTTTTTTTTACTAAAAACATCTGACAAATTTGATATAATAGGGCCCCCCTAAAATGTTTTTAAGCCCCACTAAATAATTTGATATTTGTTATTGATTTTTTTTTTAATTTTGAGTGATTTTTTTTTACAAAAAACATCCGACAAATTTTATATTTGTTATTGATTTTTTTTAATTTTGAATGTTTTTTTTACTAAAAACATCTGACAAATTTGATATAATAGGGCCCCCCTAAAATGTTTTTAAGCCCCACTAAATAATTTGATATTTGCTATTGATTTTTTTTATAATTTTGAAGGATTTTTTTTCCAAAAAACATCTGACAAATTTCATATAATAAGGCCCCCCTAAATAATTTGATATTGGCTATTGATTTTTTTTATTTTGAATGATTTTTTTTTACAAAAAAACATCTGACAAATATCATATAAGGACCCCCCTAAAGTGTTCTGAAGCCCCTAAATAATTTTATATTTGTTATTGATTTTTTATTATTTTATTTTTTTTTACAAAAAAATCTGACAAATTTCATATAATAAGGAAAAAGCAGGCTAATAACAAGCCAATAAGCAGGCTAATACGAGCCTACTACTACCACTACTAATTAGAAGAAGACTAATAATGATAGTAATAATAATCTGCTAATCAATAATATGATAATGATTATTATATCATTGATCACTGTCCACTGGACAGAATGACACAATTGAGTATCTCTACTAAATTCTTGTTCCTTATTGTAGCACGGATGTGTGAAAACAAGCTTTTAGTGTATTTGGTCAGGAAGCAGCTGCTTGCTGCATTTGCTGACTAAACATGGAGTTCAACTAGCAATTCCACTCTGTGATAGAAGCAGTCATCACTCGGTGAAGACGGCAAACATGCATTGTGGTGAAAAGCCTGAACAACAGATCTAATAAGACCAGCGTAGAATGACGCGTTCAATACAAGTTCCAGCTGCTGGGTACACACATTTTTTTTTTTCATATTAAAATGAACAAAGCATTATTAGAGCCCTGTAGACATGACAAAACACGACTATAGTCACATTTATACTCTTTTTATTTACAACATATTGCGCAACTGCAGGGTCTTGAGACACATGCTAACTCGCAAACTAGAGAGCTAGCGACCTAAACCGTAGCCTTCAAGTTATTTCCTTTCAACTTAAATAGCCAAAAACTTACCACTTCCACACGGATAGGGAGGATAACTATTAACAGTTATTTAACCTTTAACATGAACATTAATCAAACGTAATAATTTTTTCTGGGTACATGATACCATACAGCATCCATATCAAACTAGTGTTCTGCGGACCACATTTGGCCTGCGGGCTGCGTGTTTGAGACCCCTGCCATACGGCATCCCTATCGAACTTATGCGGGCCGCACTAACATTAAACTTTCATATCAAGGCGAGGGCCTCAAACTAGTATCCTGCGGGCCACATTTGGCCCGCGGGCCGCGTGTTTGAGACCCCTGCCATACAGCATCCATATCAAACTTGCGCGGGCCGCACTAACATTAAACTTTCATATCAAGGCGGGGGGCCTCAAACTAGTGTCCTGCGGGCCACATTTGGCCACGCGGTCCGCATGTTTGAGACCCCTGCCACACAGCATCCATATCAAACTTGCGCCGGCCGCACTAACATTAAACTTTCATATCAAGGAAGAGGGCCTCAAATTAGTGTCCTGCGGGCCACATTTGGCCACGCGGTCCGCATGTTTGAGACCCCTGCCATACAGCATCCATATCAAACTTGCGCGGGCCGCACTAACATTAAACTTTCATATCAAGGCGGGGGGCCTCAAAGTAGTGTCCTGCGGGCCACATTTGGCCCGCGGGCCGCGTGTTTGAGACCCCTGCCACACAGCATCCATATCAAACTTGCGCGGGCCGCACTAACATTAAACTTTCATATCAAGGCGGGGGGCCTCAAAGTAGTGTCCTGCGGGCCACATTTGGCCCGCGGGCCGCATGTTTGAGACCCCTGCCATACAGCATCCATATCAAACTTGCGCCGGCCGCACTAACATTAAACTTTCATATCAAGGCGTGGGCCTCAAACTAGTATCCTGCGGGCCACATTTTGCCCGCGGGCCGCATGTTTGAGACCCCTGATCTAAAGTATATGACAAAACATTTTTTTTAACATTTATCGTATATAATCTCTTATAATAATCTAAATAATAATAACAATAATCTAAATAATAATAACAATAATCTAAATAATAATAATAATAATAATAATAATAATAATAACAATAATCTAAATAATAATAACAATAATCTAAATAATAATAATAACAATAATCTAAATAATAATAATAACAATAATCTAAATAATAATAATAATAATAATAATAATAATAATAATAATAATAACAATAATCTAAATAATAATAATAATAATAATAATAATAACAACAATAATCTGAATAATAATAACAATAATCTAAATAATAATAATAATAATAATAACAACAACAACAACAATAATCTGAATAATAATAACAATAATCTAAATAATAATAACAATAACAACAACAATAACAATAATTATAATAAATAATAATAATTTTTAAAAAATCACAAATGGACACTGTGTGCCCCCCTCCCTCTCCCCCAGGTTAGGTGTTTAAGGTTTGAAGTGGGACACGTCATGATAACGTTGATTGCGCCATACGACGCCTGGCAAGGAGGCGTCTTCCGGAAATGGATGTTGGAACCGCCGTCCTGCCGTAAATAATTTCTTCCTATTAAAAAAAAAAAGGTAAGAGTCCGACTGGAATTCCTTGTCATGATTAATTTAATGCTCCCTCTAATATGTCATTTCTAATTCATAAGAGAAGTCAAGCTCCTCTCACTGAGCTCTACTTTGCATCAGCCAAGGGGCATAACAACGGTAAGTGAATGCACCTTGGCATTAAGCTTTGAGCCAAGCCACTGGATTCTATTTTGGGATCAGCGGGCGGGAAGCGTGAGGATGACCTCGCCACTTTAGATTTAAATGTACTACTTTAAAAAAAAAAAAAAAAAAAAAGGTATTGATCCAGGTTTTCTCTCTCGCTTGTTTATTGACGTTGTTTTTGAGTTATTCATAACCATATATGCATTAAAAAAAAGGGGGCCATTATTATTATATTTATTGTGATTCAGCACAGGTCAGAATTGTCAGCCAAAATGGCCGACTTGGCAAGTCGCTACTATACGTCGGCCAATCAAACACTTAAAAACAGAACCGCAAAAAAAAAATAAAAATAAAAAAAATGATGGTCTGCACCCGGGGTGTGTCTGACGTAAATTTACGACTTTATTCTCGGAAATTTACGACTGTCGAAATCTCAAATTATTTTAATACTCCGTCGTAACAGGCATTGCTTGGGACAACTATGAAAAGGCGGGACTTATGTGATTTTTGTTCTTGGACAAAATGTAATATTGCAATGTTTTTCTTTGTATATGTTTGATTTTTTTTTTCTCGTAAATTTACGACTTTATTCTCATAAATTTGCATATTTCACAAAAATTATAAATTTACCAAAAAATACTTTTACAAGAAAAAAAACAACATTGATATACTTTTTTTCTCGTAATTTTAAGTTTTTTTTTCTTATAATTTTATTACTTTTTAATCACCACGTTTTTTTCCCCCCACAAATTTACCATTTATTTCTTGTAATTGTATTTTTTTTTTTCTGACTTTTTTTTTTTCATTAAAAATGTCCAACTTTATTCCAATAGTTAATTAATATTTATTCTAATAGTTAAATATTTATTCCAATAGGAATAGTTAATTAATATTTATTTTAAAAAAATAATATTTATTGGAATAAAGTTGGACATTTTGAATGTCTTGTAAAAAATATTTCTTGCAATTTTATTACTTTTAAAATAAAATATATAAATATAAAAAAAATATAAAAATATTAAAAATATTAAACATATTTAAAAAAAATATAAAAAAATATTAAAAATATTTTAAAAATATTAAAAATATTTTACAAAATATTACAAATATAATGATAAAATATTTTATAGTTATAAAAAACTATTTTATAGTTTGATCCAAAACTAACAGACGGAAATGAAAACACAACGTCCACACGCTCCAATGAGAGTGGGGGCCATGCCGTCCTGATGATGGACTTTCCTCTCGGTGACTAATAGAGTCGACTTGATTGGCTCCATTGATCTCTTATTGGTCGCTCTCTTTTATCAACGTTACAATTAAAAAAAAAAATCTATTTACAGCTTTCGAAATATGGCTTTTAGAGCCCTGTGGACATGAAATAACACCCCTATAGTCACCTTTACCATTCATCATTCATTTGATTTTTCATGTGGAGGAGGGATCGCATTCATGAAATTGTTTATTTTGTGGCGTTTTTGTGTCCTTGTTGAAAGCGTGTTGTAAAAGTGTTCGTATGCTGTAATATTGTATTTAAAAAGCACTAAAATAATATTTAAAAAAAGAGAGAAATGGAACAATGGAAAACTATTATGACTTTAATACCATAATAAAACTTTTCCCCAACCTATTTTTCAAAGAATTACTATTTTATTTTATGTTGTTTCTCCTAATATTTAAACCTTTAAAAAAATATTGAATATTTCACTGCTTTTTTCCTCAAAACATTACAAGTTTATTCTTGGAAAGTGATATTTTGACTTTATTCTCATAATTTTTTTTATATTTTTTTAATTAATATTCCAACTTTCTTCTTGTAAGGATGAATTTATTGCCACGATAATTTTTTTCTGTAGTCTCGTGATACTGTAAGTTTATTCACCGACTTTAGTCATTGTTTTGTTTGTTTTTTTAATAATTTTACAACTTAATATTAATATTTGTTAAAATATTTTTATTTTATTCTTGCTGAGTTTAGCCATTTTTTTTCCTGTTGTTTTTAGTTTTCTTGCAAAATTATATTTTATAAAAAAAAAAAAATTGCCACAACGGATCACAAATGGCCCTCAAGCCACATTTTGAACACCATAAATACACAGTAAAAAAAAAAAAATCACTTTGTTATCTGAAGCACAAATTGACATACATATTTACCACTATTATGCAATAATTGCTTTACTGTAAGGAAAGTCGATGCAATTTATAGTATTCTTCTCTTTTGTAGTTTTTTTAATTCTATTTGATAGATAAAATTACTTCGTACTTGTACTGTAGATTCATCTCTATAACTTAAAGCCAAGTTTTACGGGTCTAAATTCCTGCATGATAGTAGTATGTATGTGTGTATGTGTGTGTGTGTTATTTGCCTGGTCTCCCGTCACTTGGAATAAAACTCCCTTGTGTACTAAACGTGTTTATATTTGAATTGTAGTGCGTGAGCGTGCCTGCGGTTGTGTATAATTACTCAGACATGCAAGGTGACTCACCAACGAAGCCGGGAGCCAAAGAGAAAAGACAAAGCAGCAAAAGAAAGACATAGCCGGGTGGGGGGCTGGGGAGGGGGAGACCAAACGTTGGAAGGAAAATGAATATTAATGATGACCTAGAAGTCGTAGCGACATGAAAAGGTGAGTGTTCCATGCCTACGAGTCATGACATTTTACCATTTCAAAACATTCTGTTCAAAGCCCAAAGTTTTGAAAAATTGTTTCAAATACACGTGCAGTCGTCCCTCGTTTATCGCTGTTTATTGGCTCCGGGCCCGACTGTGATAAATGAATCTCAATGTTAATAAATAGAATATTTTTTGTAGAGTATCATAAACCTGTTCATGACTTTATAGTTTTTTTTTAACCATTGTTAGAAACCTGTAGACATGAAATAACACCCCTATAGTCACCACTAACATTACCGTATTTTCTGGACTATAAGTCACACAAGGCCAAAAATGCATAATTAGGTAAAAAAAAAAAAAACATACTTAAGTCGCACTTTTTGCGAGTAATTTATTTATTACTTTATTAATTTTATTATTTATTATATAACAATTTATTTATTACTAAGTTCCATTTTTTTGCAGGTAATTTCTTTATTACTTCATTTTAATATTTATTTTTATTTTATAACAATTTATTTATTACTAAGTCGCATTTTTTTATTTTATTATTTATTTTATAACAATTACTAATTTATTTATTACTAAGTTGCATTTTTTGCGGGTTGTTTATTTATTACTTTCTTAATTTTATTATTTATTTTATAACAATTTATTTATTACTAATTTATTTGTTACTAAGTCGCATTTTTTGCAGGTAATTTATTTATTACTTTATTTTATTATTTATTTTATAACAATTACTAATTTATTTAATTTAAGAGAAATAAGACATACGAGACAAAGAAAACCTATTTACAAACTTGTAAATACATTTTCTTAACATTATTAGAGCCCTCTAGACATGAAATAACACCCCTATAGTCACCATCACACTCCTCTTACCCAATATAGTGGACGTAATAAGTGAAATAAGACATACGAGACATAGCAAACCTGTTTACAACCTTGTAAATACATTTTCTTAACATTATTAGAGCCCTCTCGACATGAAATAACACCCCTATAGTCACTATCACACTCCTCTTACCCAATATAGTGGATGTAATAGGAGAAATAAGACATACGAGACATAGAAAACCTGTTTACAACCTTGTAAATACGTTTTCTTAACATTATTAGAGCCCTCTGGACATGAAATAACACCCCTATAGTCACCATCATACTCCTATTACCCAATATAGTGGACATAATAAGACATATGAGACATAGAAAACCTGTTTACAACCTTGTAAATACATTTTCTCAACATTACTAGAGCCCTCTCAACATGAAATAACACCCCTATAGTCCCTACCATTCTCCTCGTACCCAATATAGTGGACATAATAAGAAAAATAAGACATAGAAAACAGTTTACAACCTTGGAAATACATTTTCTTAACATTAGAGCCCTCTAGACATGAAATAACACCCCTATAGTCACCATCATACTCCTATTACCCAATATAGTGGACATAATAAGACATATGAGACATAGAAAACCTGTTTACAACCTTGTAAATACATTTTCTCAACATTACTAGAGCCCTCTCAACATAAAATAACACCCCTATAGTCACTACCATTCTCCTCTTACCCAATATAGTGGACATAATAAGAAAAATAAGACATAGAAAACGGTTTACAACCTTGGAAATACATTTTACCATTATTAGAGCCCTCTAGACATGAAATAACACCCCTATAGTCACCATCATACTCCTCTTACCCAATATAGTAGACTTAATAAGAGAAATAAGACATACGAGACATAGCAAACCGGTTCACAACTTTGTAAATACATTTTCTTAACATTATTAGAGCCCTCTGGACATGAAATAACACCCCTATAGTCACTTCTACACACCTATTACCCAGTATAGTAGACATAATAATAGATAAAAGACATACACACCTATTTACAACCTGGCAAATACATTTTCTTAACATTATTAGAGCCCTCCGGACATGAAATAACACCCCTATAGTCACTTCTACACACCTATTACACAATATACCCAATATGGCCACCCTAAAACGTTCAGCCAGACAGAAGGTAACGACCACTGAGTTCGCCACTCAAACCCGGCTAGTTTTTGGACGTGAAAGACAAACGCCTCTTGCTAGCACCCCCCCCCCCCCCCCCTTATGGTTGGCGCCTTAATCATCGGAAAGAAAAGTTGGACATCCATAATGGAAAAGAGGTAATAAGTGCATTTTGTCATCGCAAACACACGCACACAAATTTATGAGCCTTTCACACAGACACTTCCTGTGCCGCCTGATTGCTCACTCCGCCCTTTGGCGCCGTGTTTTCTTTGGCCATTCATCTCCGCCTCCACGTGTTTGATTTCGGTCTGTGATGGAGGCACGCTGTCAGTGTCGTGGGGAGGAGAGGGGGGGGGGGATTCTGCGCTGCGCCGCCACGGCGAAGGACAATATCACAAAAAAGCAGACTCTGCAAATGTTGTGACGTATTGAGAGGCCAAGACTAAGACAGGTAGGAAAGGCGGGAAGAAAAATGATGAATTGGAAGATCATAGACTGCGATTTCTTGTTTTGTTTTTTTTTTTTAGCCATTTTCTGAACAAACTAGCATCACATCACATTGTCCGACTTGAACATCATCATGTCGTGGTTCGCCGAGGAGAACAAAACCACTTCCTTTCGGGGGGAGATCCCGATTCTCCCGATTAATTCTCCACAAATAATATTATTTTTAGTCAATTATTTTCAGTCAACTGATTTATAAATGGAATATTTTCAGTGTTAGAGCACGGAAAAACTTGTACACCACCTTCGAAGAACAGCTTAGAACATTATTAGAGCCTTCTAAACATGAGATAACACCCCTATGGTCACCTTTATACTACTGTTATCTAATATAGTAAATAAAACAAGATAAAAGAAGACAAATAAGACACAGAAAACCTGTTGACAACCTTCTAAATATGTTTTTAACCATTATTAGAGCCCTCTAGACATGAAATAACACCCCTATAGTCACCATCATACTCCTCTTACACAATATAGTGGACGTAATAAGAGAAATAAGACATACAGCACCTATTTACAACCTTCTAAATACATTATTAGAGCCCTCTTGACAAGAAATAACACCCCTATAGTCACTTCTACACACCTATTACCCAATATAGTAGACATAATAAGAGATACAAGACATACAGCACCTATTTATAACCTTCTAAATACATTATTAGAGCCCTCTAGACATGAAATAACACCCCTATAGTCACCATCATACTCCTCTTACCCAATATAGTGGACGTAATAAGAGAAATAAGACATACAGCACCTATTTATAACCTTCTAAATACATTATTAGAGCCCTCTTGACAAGAAATAACACCCCTATAGTCACTTCTACACACCTATTACCCAATATAGTAGACATAATAAGAGATACAAGACATACAGCACCTATTTACAACCTTCTAAATGCATTTTCTGAACATTAAAGATCTCTAGACATGAAATAACACCCCTATAGTCACCATCATACTCCTCTTACCCAATATAGTAGACTTAATAAGAGAAATAAGACATACGAGACATAGCAAACCTGTTCGTAAATAACTTCGTAAATACATTTTCTTAACATTATTAGAGCCCTCTGGACATGAAGTAACAGCCCTATGGTCACTTCTACACACCTATTACCCAATATAGTAGATATAATAATTGTTAGCGCGCTAACAATAACTGCCGCAATTGTTAGCGTGCTAACAATAACTGCCGCAATTGTGAGCGTGCAAACAATAGTTGCCGCAATTGTGAGCGTGCAAACAATAGTTGCCAGAATTGTGAGCATGCTAACAATAGTTGCCAGAATTGTGAGCATGCTAACAATAGTTGCCAGAATTGTCAGCATGCTAACAATAGTTGCCAGAATTGTCAGCATGCTAACAATAGTTGCCGCAATTGTCAGCATGCTAACAATAGTTGCCGTAATTGTCAGCATGCTAACAATAGTTGCCACAATTGTCAGCATGCTAACAATAGTTGCCACAATTGTCAGCATGCTAACAATAGTTGCCACAATTGCCAGCATGCTAACAATAGTTGCCACAATTGCCAGCATGCTAACAATAGTTGCCACAATTGTCAGCATGCTGACAATAGTTGCCGTAATTGTTAGCATGCTGACAATAGTTGCCACAATTGTTAGCATGCTAACAATAGTTGCCGTAATTGTCAGCATGCAAACAATAGTTGCCACAATTGTTAGCATGCAAACAATAGTTGCCGCAATTGTTAGCATGCTGACAATTATTGCCGCAATTGTTAGCATGCTAAAAACAATTGCTGAAATTGTTAACATGCTAACAACAATTGCCGTAATTGTTAACATGCTAACAATAATTACCGTAATTGTTAGCATGCTAATAATAATTGCCGCAATTGTTAGCATGCTAACGTGTGTAGGGGGGTGGCTGTCAGTTTTTTTTTTTTTTTTTTTTTTTTTAACAGCCTCAATATAAGCGCACCCGTGCACTAAAAAGATGCAAAATGCGGAATCAAACATGCTGACATTTTTGTGCTGCGACATAGCGACATATCCCTCCAGCCCTCTGGTACTCCGCCATGCACCAGCAATCCAATCGCCTGTTAGCAATGACAATCAAGTCCCAGAAAAAATGTGTATGTGTGTATGTGGGGGGCGGGGGGGTTGGGGGGAGGGGGCATGACTGAAATAAATGCAAAGTGAGACGACGACGACGACGACGGCAACAGCTCGTTGAGAGTTCTTTGCGTGGCGAGGTCGACCTACACGGATGTCCCCGTGGAAGAACACATTGAATTGTGTTCAATTCAACGCGGCTAATGGTTTTACTGGTTTCCAGACACGGCATGTCTGAAAAGGAGTAGGAAGAAGCAGAGTTTATTTATTTCAGCCACGAGGTAAAAATGACTCTTGAAATGTGAGCATTTTCATAATACAAAGAAAATTAGAATATCACTATGTAGCATTTCATTGGACTGGATGGTGACCAAGCCGATTAATCGTTGAATTGATGATTAATCAATTATAATTAAATTCATCCTTTTTCATTCAATTTTGAGCACCGATTATTTTTTGTGTTCTTTTTTAATTAAGAACATTTCATAAACAAACAACATTACAAGATGCTATTTTAAAGTTTTTATATTATGAATAAAGTCAAAATATGAAATTTTACAAGAATAAAGGCAAAATAATTTTTAAAAAGTCTAAATTTTATGAGGGAAAAAACCAAAAGCAAAAATTGTCATTTTAGTAGCAAATAATTGATAATTTTTTAAATTAAAAGATAAGGACATATTTTTGGTAAAAATTCAATTCAGGGGAACATACGGGGAAAAATTACTAGAAGGAAAAATTACAAGAAAAACTGTGAAAATGTTGTACATTTTCAAAGACAAAATTCGAAATATAAATTTAAAAAAAATTCAAGAGAAAAAACTTTTAGTAGCATGGTGTTGAAATATTCAAGAAAAAAAAATTTTCACGTCATAAAAAAAAACTAATTTGTAATTTTTGGGAATTTAGATTGAGGAAAAAATAATTGTAAAAATAAATTTTCCAAGAATAAAACCAAAATAATTTTTAAAAAGTCTAAATTTTATGAGGGAAAAAACAAAAGCAAAAATTGTCATTTTAGTAGCAAATAATTGATTTTTTTAAATTAAAAAATAAGGACATATTTTTGGTAAAAATTCAATTCAGGGGAAACATATGGGGAAAAATTACTAGAAGGAAAAATTACAAGAAAAAATTTGAAAATGCAAAAATATTGTACAGTTTCCAAATTAAAAAAAATTCAAGAGAAAACTTATTTAGTTGCATGGTGTTGAAATATTCAAGAAAAATAAATTTTCACGTCATAAAAAAAAACAAATCTAAATTGTAATTTTTGGAAATTTAGATTGAGGAAAAAAATAATTGTATTAAATAAAGTCTAAATATTACGGAAATAAAGTCATAATATTAAAAAGAAAATGTATAAAAAATTATTTAAAGGCTGAAATATTTCGAAAATGTGGGGGAAAAAAAGCAAAAATTTAGAAAAAATCTGTCATATTTATGTCTTGCATATATTTTCCAGTTACCCCACCTTTTGCCTAAAGTGAGCTAGGATAGGCTCCAGCTTATCCTGATTAGAAAAAGTGGGGGGGGGGTCATCGGCCAACAGCCCGGCCGACCGCCATTTTCCGCCATTTTCTCGTCACTTGGCCTGAAAGTGCTTATTTTGATAGCAAACGTCTCCCGGGCGGCGGGACGGATGAAGGTTGGCAGGAGACGTGAAACATGGGACGTTTGTCTGGTGCCAGACGGATGGTGGGCGCCTGTCCATCAAGGTGGGAGGCAGCAGCTGCACTCGCTCGTGCCCCCCCCCCCCCCCCCAGGTAACCGGCGCCTCCTAATAATACTAATGTGCATCAAACTAAATGTAATTAGCTGTGAAGTCAACATTTGTGCAGGATTTAATAGTCCCTGAGAGCTTCTTGGCCGGAGCTTATTTGATTGCTTTGCTATCACCTGGGATCAATCATTTAGCCCACGGGAAGGAATGTTTGCTGGGAAAACAATCTGGATCAAATCATAGGGAAAGATATTGATCACTGCGATCAAGAACGACAAACCAACCCTAAACTTCATTCATGCGATTGCCTTTTTTTTTACCTTCATGGAATTTTACAAGAATAAGACGACGCTCGCCGCAAATCGCCGGCACGCCGACGCCGCTCGCCGCAAAACGCCGGCACGCCGACGGCGCTCGCCGCAAATCGCCGGCACGCCGACGGCGCTCGCCGCAAATCGCCGGCACGACGCTCGCCGCAAATCGCCGGCACGCCGACGACGCTCGCCACAATCGTTAGCATGCGCCAACGACGCTCGCCGCTATCATTAGCACGCCGACGACGCTCGCCGCAATCGCCGGCACGCCGACGACACTCGCCGCAATCATTAGCACGCCGACGACGCTCGCCGCAAATCGCCGGCACGCCGACGGCGCTCGCCGCAAATCGCCAGCACGACGCTCGCCGCAAATCGCCGGCACGACGCTCGCCGCAAATCGCCGGCACGACGCTCGCCGCAAATCGCCGGCACGCCGACGACGCTCGCCACAATCGTTAGCATGCGCCAACGACGCTCGCCGCTATCATTAGCACGCCGACGACGCTCGCCGCAATCGCCGGCACGCCGACGACACTCGCCGCAATCATTAGCACGCCGACGACGCTCGCCGCAAATCGCCGGCACGCTGACGGCGCGCGCCGCAAATCGCCGGCACGACGACGACGCTCGCCGCAAATCGCCGGCACGACGACGACGCTCGCCGCAAATCACCGGCACGACGACGACGCTCGCCGCAAATCGCCGGCACAACGCTCGCCGCAAATCGCCGGCACAACGCTCGCCGCAAATCGCCGGCACAACGCTCGCCGCAAATCGCCGGCACAACGCTCGCCGCAAATCGCCGGCACGCCGACGACGCACGCCACAATCGTTAGCACGCGCCAACGACGCTCGCCGCTATCGTTAGCACGCCGACGACGCTCGCCGCAATCGCCGGCACGCCGACGACACTCGCCGCAATCATTAGCATGCCGACGACGCTCGGCGCAAATCGCCGGCACGAGGACGACGACACTCGCCGCAAATCGCCGGCACGCCGACGACGCTCGCCGCAAATCGCCAGCACGCCGACGGCGCTCACCGCCGGCACGCGCCGCAAATCGCCGGCATGCTGACGGCGCGCGCCGCAAATCGCCGGCACGCTGACGGCGCGCGCCGCAAATCGCCGGCATGACGCTCGCCGCAATCGCCGGCTGGCCGACGACGCTCGCCGCAATCGTTAGCACGCCGACGACGCTCGCCGCAATCGTTAGCACGGCGACGACGCTCGCCGCAATCGTTAGCACGGCGACGATGCTCGCCGCAATCGCCGGCACACCGCCGACGCTCGCCGACGACGCTCGCCGCAATCGTTAGCACGCCGACGACGCTCGCCGCAATTGTTAGCACGGCGACGACGCCCGCCGCAATCGTTAGCACGCCGACGACGCTCGCCGCAATCGTTAGCACGCCGACGACGCTCGCCGCAATCGTTAGCACGACGACGGCGCTCGCCGCAATCGTTAGCACGACGACGGCGCTCGCCGCAATCGTTAGCACGACGACGGCGCTCGCCGCAATCGTTAGCACGACGACGGCGCTCGCCGCAACCGCCGGCACGCCGACGACGCTCACCGCAATCGTTAGCACGCCAACGACGCTCGCCGCAATCGTTAGCACGCCAATGACGCTTTAAAAGTTACATTTTGTGTACTTAAAAATGTTTTGAATTGAAAAATGTCATTTTTAATGCTAGATGGAAGTAAAATGTCCTTATTGCAAGAAGAAATGAAGCCAAATATTCTGATTGATATCATAAACTGAGATAAATCTAGCATGATAAAAGTACATTTTGTGTACTTAAAAAAAATGTTCCTTTTTTTTATGCTACATTGAAGTAGAATTTGGATAAAGTTATCCTCTCCAAATGTTCCTCTGCCGCCTCAAGTCTCCAGTCAAGTCTCCATCTATCTATTTCTGTCCACCGCCCCCCCCCCCCTTTATTTGTAACACTTTCATCCCACACGCTCAGTAGGCTACTTCCTTCATGCAACCTCATCCACATTCCACATATCTTTCATATCATATCTTTATTTTTTTCCCCTTTGGTGTTCTACTATTTATCAATAATTGCCAAGCAGACAGATCAGCAATGGGGGTCAAGTGGGAGGAGCCAAAGCCAAAGCAAAATGCAGAGGATGAGGACTAAATTAATTTTGTTTGTTTTTTATAATATGAAATATTATATAATATATAATATAATTCAAATATTTGAATTTATGTCACTAAAATTACCAAAATAATTTTTTAATAATTTCATAATTTTCTTCATAATAAAAAAATAATAATAATTATTAGGTTATACATTATCTCTTAACATTTCGCATTATGCTTGTTTTTTTATTTAACGTCAACTAAATTAATTTTATTTGTTTTTTATAATATGAGCAAATATTTGAATTTGTCACTAAAATTACCAAAATAATTTAATAATAATTTCATAATTTTCCTCATAATAAAAAAAAATAATAATTATTAGGTTATACATTATCTCTTAACATTTCGCATTATGCTTGTTTTTTTATTTAACAATTTCAACTAAATTAATTTTGTTAGTTTTTATAATATGAGCAAATATTTGAATTTATGTCACAAAAATTACCAAAATAATTTAATAATAATTTCATAATTTTCTTCATAATAAAAAAAAATAATAATTAGGTTATACATTATCTCTTAACATTTCGCATTATGCTTGTAAAATTGATGTTTCAATTGTTTATTTTTTTTCTATTTTCCTGAGAAATGATATTAAAAAGTATCGGCGAGCTTAAGTCGGACAGGAAGTGCTAATATTCTCATAGTAGCTTAGCAAACAGTACACATGCAGCACAAACCAAAAGGTGGGTCATCGACTCTAACCACTATCTCACCACAGTCTGAGTCTGAAAGGTGTATTTCGATACTCGTTGCAAAAGGAGCCGGGGGGGGGGGGGAAAGGATGGAGGTTTTTTCTTTTTTATTCAAATTGTCGCCGATAAAAATTCTCCAACTTTGAAACGATGAGCGTCGTAAAAGCAGACAAATGACACATTGATACTGTTGAATGAATCACTTCAGGACCAAGGACAACTCCTCAATCACTCGTTATTGTTTCTGCCTGCTGCTAATTCAAAACACACTTTAAAAATGATATATTATGATACTCATAACTTTGCTATTAAAAAGGGAACAAGGGCTTTCCTTATTTATTCATTCATTCATTTTCTACCGCTTTTCCTCACGAGGGTCGCGGGGGGGGGGGGGTGCTGGAGCCTATCCCAGCTGTCTTCGGGCGAGAGAGGCGGGGTACACCCTGGACTGGTGGCCAGCCAATCACAGGGCACATATAGACAAACAACCATTCACACTCACATTCATACCTATGGACAATTTGGAGTCGCTAATTAACCTAGCATGTTTTTGGAATGTGGGAGGAAACCGGAGTACCCGGAAAAAAAACCCACGCATGCACGGCGGAGAACATGCAAAATCCACACAGAGATAGCCAAAGGTGGAATCGAACCCCGGGTCTCCCAGCTGTGCCGCCCCCTTGCGAAATTAGTATTTTAGTATCAGTAAAAATTTGTATTAGTATTATTTATACACCTTTTGAGTATTAAGTTGCAGTGTGATGAATCGAGTGCTGTTAGCTAAGCGTTTGTTCTCAGTAAGACGTTCACACTCACATTCATACCTATGGACAATTTGGAGTCGCTAATTAACCTAGCATGTTTTTGGAATGTGGGAGGAAACCGGAGTACCCAGAAAAAAACCCACACATGCACGGCGGAGAACATGCAAACTCCACACAGAGATGGCCGAAGGCGGAATCAAACCCTGGTCTCCTAGCTGTGCAAAATTAGTATTTTAGTATTAGTATAAATTAGTATTAGTATTATTTATACACCTTTTGAGTATTAAGTTGCAGTGTGATGAATCGAGTGCTGTTAGCAAAGCGTTTGTTCTCAGTAAGACGTTCACACTCACATTCATACCTATGGACAATTTGGAGTCGCTAATTAACCTAGCATGTTTTTTTGGAATGTGGGAGGAAACCGGAGTACCCGGAAAAAAACCCACACATGCACGGCGGAGAACATGCAAACTCCACACAGAGATAGCCAAAGGTGGAATCGAAACCCCGGGTCTCCCAGCTGTGCCGCCCCCTTGCGAAATTAGTATAAATTAGTATTTGTATTATTTATACATCTTTTGAGTATTAAGTTGCAGTGTGATGAATCGAGTGCTGTTAGCAAAGCGTTTGTTCTCAGTAAGACGTTCACACTCACATTCATACCTATGGACAATTTGGAGTCGCTAATTAACCTAGCATGTTTTTTGGAATGTGGGAGGAAAACCGGAGTACCCGGAAAAAAAACCCACACATGCACGGCGGAGAACATGCAAAATCCACACAGAGATAGCCAAAGGTGGAATCGAACCCCGGGTCTCCCAGCTGTGCCGCCCCCTTGCGAAATTAACCTAGCATGTTTTTTTGGAATGTGGGAGGAAACCGGAGTACCCGGGAAAAAAAACCCACACATGCAAACATGCAAACTCCACACAGAGATAGCCGGAAGGCGGAATCGAACTCGGGTCTCTTAGCTGTGAGGTCTGCACGCTAACCACTTGTCCGCCGTGCAGCCCTTAGAGCCTCGGACAATCAACGTTTTAATCCTTGTAACTATGCGTGTTCAAGAACGACGACCAAAAAAAAAAACACGGTACGTATATACATACGTTCGATTCCAATTTTAAAAAAAAGGTGCGTGCGTTCTTCCTGAAAGCAGCAGGTGTTAGTGACCCCGACCTTACCTGACAGACGGGAACGTAACATAACGCACCGTGCGGACAGACCTGATGGATGGAGAGTCTTGTGCACAATCCACAACACACACACACACATATATATATATATACACACACACATATACACACATGCTGCTCATTAATATGACCGAGCCCGGATGGATGACCTTGTGGTGTTTGTGATGGTGGACGCCACATCGGGCACAACAAGTGACTGACTGACTTGGCACTCGCGGTGTGTGTGTAGCATCCCGTCTCCCGAGTGTGTGTGTGTGTGTGTGTGTATTATTTTGGGAGGGGAGGGCAAAGAACCAGACTAGCAATATACGAGATGGCAGTTGGCAGCTTGTTGCAATGACCCCCCCTTTCCTCCTCCTCCTCGTCCTCCTCCTTCTCCTCCAGCATCACCGCTTGACATGACACACTCAAGGGCAAAGAAAGCATAAAAAAAAAAAAATGTCACCCACCTTTGCTGTTGTCTTCTTCTCTATTGAGATGCATGACTTCCTGTCTTGATCCAAAGAGTTCCTTAAGCTAAACTCTCATCCCAGCTTTTTTTTTTTTTTTCCCGGTGTTGTTGTCCTTTAAAAACTGCCTGATTCGGGATGGAACGCATGGATGCTCCTTGCACTTGCGCGTCCTCCTCCTACTCCTCTCTTCCTCCTCCTTGTTGCCGAGCTGGAGCAGGTAGTCTAGGTGATGTTGTGCAAAAAAAAAAAAAAAAAAAAGGGGGTGCCTGCGTGTCTGTTTTTTTTTTTTTTTTTTTTTCTTCCCAGCCCGGAGTGGCTCTCATCAGGAATGATTGTGAGGGAGGGATCCGACGGGGCGGGGTGACGTGAAGAAAAGTCGGGAGAGGAGGTGCATGGACGGGGATGTGTGCATTTCATCACTGGCTTCACTCGTCCTATTACATGTGTGCACAAAAAAGGGGGTGGGGGAAAAAAAGTGCACGATTATAATCAAATATATTGTGCATGTTTCCCATTTACCATTTATTTATTCATATATATATATATATTTTTAGCAATTCTTCCGCAATGACTACCCATTCATTCATTGAATGGCTTAATTGCGCTTAAGGTCCTATTAAAGCATAAAAAAAACACTCAAGTTCATTTCCGCTGACGTGATTCCATCACTCTTTTTGGCGTGGGGCTCCGTGTCGTGTCATTCCAATCATTATCTTGCCATTTACAGTCAATATTCCTGTCCTGTGGATATTAAGAGCACATTAACTCGCCGTTCACGTTCGTTCGTGAATCATTGTCTGATATAAGCTCAATGGTGGCCTCTAGCGTCCATGTTGAGTCAGTGCTACTGAATTGAATTACCGCCAAGACTCATATTTTGCATTTAAAATGGCTAATTATGTTATAATTATTATTTGTGTTATTGTTCTAGGCGTAATACTGATTTATATTAATTTAGATGTTATTGTTGAATGACTTGTATTTTTTAATGCCGTGTCCAAATAACGTACTTGATTGTAATACAAAACCTTATCCACTAGATGTCAGTATTGACACAAATTCTAATTAACATTAGTTGATTGTTTATCACCTGGATTTTCCACGAGTGGATTTAGCAAGGAAAGAAATCAATTAGGTGAACAACACAGACAATGAACGCTTGGGTTATGAACCCAACTAATTGCAATTGCAAACATCCGTGCAGAAATCCAATGGAGGGTAAAGCAGCTGCAAATTACGCCCAACAGGAAGTACATGGCACAAAATAAAAGCACAGGAAGTTACATCCAAATCAATTCAGAACTTTTAAAGTTATTTTAAACACAAACTAACATCAAATTAATTGATTTCGGATAAATTATATCAGGTTTTCAGTATGCTGCATCTTCTGTATAGTGTTTAAACACGGTATGCTAATATGGCGCCCCCCCCTTACCCCTACATCAGCTATTTACATATACTTAGAAGAAAAACACTTACTGCAATTGCTTTTACCGGTCATTACCTTTCATTTATAAGAAATTGAAATGAAAAAATAATCTTAAATACAACATAAACACCCTTACCTCATTGCTGTCGAAAGGACTAATCCATATTGCTCGACCAGATGATACTTCCGGTCAAATTGTAATCAAATTCCTTGCTTTTACTCCACATACTGATGTTATACGTGCCTACAACTGTTTTAAATGTATTTTCCTTGAGCCTGTGTGAGGGGAAAAACGGTTTTGTGACCGCTGATATTTGTTGCACTCGTAAATTGGTAGCGTCCTCCAAACACCTGCTAACACACGAATATTAAATGTAATAGCACTATTTAGCCACTAGGGGAGCGCATGGCTAACAGTGCTTCACTCCAGCGTAGAAGAAGACGAACCTGCTCTGGAGTATCTCATGTTGGAACCACAACAAGTGTCAATAATATGATAAAAAAGGCTAATGTGCTATTTCTGTTTCATTATTTATTCATTATTATTTATTAAGTCAACAATACAACCAGTACACATCTCGATTATTAGTATAGTATTTATAAATTGCCGTAAGAGATAAGCCTAGCCATGCTACAAGCTAGGAGCTAGCGTTACCTTTTAATGTGAAACTCAACGTCAGGGCCGCTAAGCTAGCTAGCTAGCTCGTTAGCTAGCTCTGTGAGAATACAGCATTTTTCAAAGATTCGAGGCAAACTATAAAACATAATGATGTGAAATGTGTGAGCTTTAAAGCCGAGATGGTCGAGTAGGTTGAAAGGCAAACAAAAAGTGTGTAGCTCAGCTCAAAAAAGTACAATTTAAATATGCGGAAGTAATATATAAAAAAACTACGGCGCCCCCTAAGGGACAGGAGGACTTTTGCAGCTTGAATATTTGTGTTGACTTGTTTTGTACTAGTAACCTTATTATTACAAATTACTGTAATAAAACTTGCATATGTATATCACAAATGTTTTTAAAGCTAATTTTTTTTAATCAAGTGTCGTAACTCGTATTGGTACGGTCCATTTGGTATCGAATCGACATCAAAATATGCAGTATCGCCCCACCCTAACTCCCAGCCAGACAGCCGCAGTGAGCGAGCATAATGTTATGCTGGTTCCGGGGCGGCACTACTCGGTACTGCTTTCTGTCTCCGAGTCCAGCAAAAAAAAAAAAAAGGGGGGGGATACTCGGCCTGCCAGAACCAGCTCGCATCGTCCTCGAATGAATTATCCATTTCCCCAGGTAAGACTTAAGTTTGATTCCAATGTTGATTGACAGTCGAGGAAGCATCAATCGGGTTTCCTCTCTCCTCCGGGGCAATCCTGGGGAGCGGTGGATGCTGCTCTGCTCGATCGGTGCGTGTGCAATGAAGTGTTCTGCATCAACGCTAACAATAGCGCGTTCGAACAGATGTGCGCCTCTTAGAACAACATGCACCGAACTCTTGACAAAAAAAAAATGTCAACGTCCACGCAGCGTTCACACGCCTTATTTCGGCCCACGGTTTTGCTCTCCACACCGGGAAGGGGATTCATTTTCATATCGATGACTCCTTTCTTAGTCTTAATCAAAGCATTGGTGCATGAGATTCTAGTCGATACGAAGAGCCCATTTGCTTCTGCTTTAGCTTTCTCCATCATCACACTCCCACACACTTCTAGATGGATACATTATAGATGGATGGAGATATTGTTGTCAGTTCCTGATGAGTGTCAGTCTGTGTCACCCCCCCCCCCCCCACCCCCACAAACACACAAAGTCTGTTTTGTGCGAAAAGATGCAATCCACAGCGGTTTATCTCATCCATACCGAGCATCATCACCACTCCGTTCATTTTACCTTTGCCTTGTCATCATTAGGGTCACAGGGTTAAAATAAGTTTTTAACCATTATTAGAGCCTTCTAGATATGAAATAACACCCCTATAGTCACTTCTACACTCATATTACCCGATATAGTAGACATAATAAGAGAATTAAGACATACAGCACCTGTTTACAACCTTCTAAATACATTATTAGAGCCCTCTAGACATGAAATAACACCCCTATAGTCACTTATACACTCATATTACCCAATATAGTAGACATAATAAGAGAAATAAGACATACAGCACCTATTTACAACCTTCTAAATACATTATTAGAGCCCTCTAGACCCGAAATAACACCCCTATAGTCACCTCTACACTCCTATTACCCAATATAGTAGACATAATAAGAGAAATAAGACATACAGCACCTATTTACAACCTTCTAAATACATTATTAGAGCCCTCTAGACATGAAATAACACCCCTATAGTCACCATCATACTCCTATTACCCAATATAGTAGACATAATAAGAGAATTAAGACATACAGCACCTATTTACAACCTTCTAAATACATTATTAGAGCCCTCTAGACATGAAATAACACCCCTATAGTCACTTATACACTCATATTACCCAATATAGTTGACATAATAAGAGAATTAAGACATACAGCACCTATTTACAACCTTCTAAATACATTATTAGAGCCCTCTAGACAAGAAATAACACCCCTATAGTCACCTCTACACTCCTATTACCCAATATAGTAGACATAATAAGAGAATTAAGACATACAGCACCTATTTACAACCTTCTAAATACATTATTAGAGCCCTCTAGACCCGAAATAACACCCCTATAGTCACCTCTACACTCCTATTACCCAATATAGTAGACATAATAAGAGAATTAACCTAGCAAACCTACTCTCAGCATGTCAACATGTTGTGTATGCTCCCTCCAGTCACCCAAGGTAGAAACTAACTTTTCTTAACATTATTAGAGCCCTCTAGACATGAAATAACACCCCTATGGTCACCTTTTATACTCCTACTACCTAATATATTAGACATAACAAGAGACAATAACACATGGAAAATCTGTTTACATTTAAACATTTAAAATTACAGCAATTTTTAAAAATTTTGCATGCTAAAAATTTGCATGCTAATGTTAGTATATTTATTCGTATATAATTAGTATATTGATATACATATTACCATTTTAGTGTAGCATAGTCAGCATTTTCATATACGTACAGACATACAGAAACACTTGCTAAGTGGTAGCATGCTAATTTTTACATGCTAGCAATGCTAACATGCTAACATTTGCATTTGTAGCCATTCAGCAGACACTATCATGCTTGCATTGCTGACATGTTAACATTAGCGTAGTAGCGTTTTAGCTTTTTTTTTCACCAGTAGAAACCTGTATAAACATTTAATGCCGTCATGTGTTAACATGTTAGCGCTAGCATGCTAATATTAGCATAGTACCTTTTTTTTTGAAAAATTTTCATTAAGAATTAACACACACAGACTTAGCTCTACCAGGCTGGGTGTTCCTTGTTAACGTTAGCATTGTTAGCATGCTAATGTTAGGAAAAAAGAAAAAAAATAACAAAAGAGAAAAATATGAAAATCTATTCCCTATTTAAAAATGTTTATATTTTAAAAACAACAATTGTGTTTTTCTTGGCGGTCTTAGATAACCAAATGCT
This sequence comes from Doryrhamphus excisus, assembly GCF_037039965.1. Lineage (NCBI taxonomy): Eukaryota > Metazoa > Chordata > Actinopteri > Syngnathiformes > Syngnathidae > Doryrhamphus > Doryrhamphus excisus. The sequence goes on from NC_136357.1 coordinate 26,898,152, forward strand.
AGCGATGACGATTCTGTCGGGTATTAATTCCGAATTTTATGTTTTTTTTCAGTTTAGCAACCAAATTTCGGATTTTTTTTTTTTCAACAAACATATCTGGGGCCATATCTGTTAATACTCGACGCAACGATCCAATGGCTTGGATTTAGAGCGGAGAGACAGTGATGTGATGTAAGGGGATTCGAACGACAGATGCAATAATCCAGATTTCTGTCATCACGGGATTGGTTGCCGTTGTTGGCTCAGTTCGGTGTGACAGACCTCACGAGGTCTTTCGGATCCTTTATCCTCTGTCCTTTCCATCCGTCACGACCTCTGGCTGCATCCCTCGGGATGGTGAAATTAGTACTCAGCGCACCATGATGACTAAAGCTACGTAGCTTCTCTTATTGATTTATTCCCCCCCCCCCTCAGATGTGACCTTTGACAAAACAAACGCCGCCATGGTCTTTTTTTTCCCCTCAGCCGGCTATTTGTTTGCAATCTACTTATGGAAGATAAGCCCCATTTCTGAAAACATATGTCTACATTTGGAATATTTTCCCGGGAATGTTCCACTTCATCCAGGTCATTTTATTCTCCGGGTATTGAATCGATCGCAGGTTGTCTTAGAACCGGGGTCTCAAACTTAATTTACTTGGGGGCCACTGGAGCTAGGGTCTAGGTGAGACTGGGCCAAATCAGGTTTTCCCCCCAAAAAAAACAAACAAAAAAAATGCATTTATTAAAAACTGAAAAATGATTAAACTTTGCTTTGGTTCTGATTTTCTACAAGAAAAGTTCTGATAAAACATTCCACCGATGGTTCTATGGACCGATGTTTCTGTGGACCGATGGTTTTATGGACCGATGGTTTTATGGACCGATGTTTCTGTGGGCCGATGTTTCTATGGACTGATGGTTCTATCGACCAATAGTTCAATGGACCGATGGTTCTATGGACCGATGGTTCTGTCAACCAATAGTTCAATGGACCGATGGTTCTATCGACCAATAGTTCAATGGACCGATGGTTCTATGGACCGATGGTTCTGTCAACCAATAGTTCTATGGACCGATGGTTCTATGGACGATGGTTCTATGGACCACATATAAATAACCACATATACTTCCATTTTGTTCCTGAATAATGCTGTCAAAACAATATTGCCTCCAAAACGAGAAGATGGACGATGGTTCTATGGACGATGGTTCTATGGACCAATGGTTCTATGGACCAATGGTTCTATGGACCAATGGTTCTATGGACCGATGTTTCTGTGGACCGATGGTTCTATGGACTGATGGTTCAATGGACCGATGTTTCTATGGACCGATGTTTCTGTGGGCTGATGGTTCTATGGACCAATAGTTCAATGGACTGATGGTTCTATGGACCGATGGTTCTGTGGACCGATGGTTCTATGGACCGATGGTTCTGTGGACCGATGGTTCTATAGACCGATGGTTCGTTGGACTGATGGTTCTGTGGACCAATGGTTCTGTGGACCGATGGTTGTATGGACCGACGATTCTGTGGACCGACGTTTCTATGGACCGACGGTTCTGTGGACCGACGGTTCTATGGACCGATGGTTCTATGGACCGATGGTTCTATGGACGATGGTTCTATGGACCACATATAAATAACCACATATACTTCCATTTTGTTCCTGAATAATGCTGTCAAAACAATATTGCCTCCAAAACGAGAAGATGGACGATGGTTCTATGGACGATGGTTCTATGGACCAATGGTTCTATGGACCAATGGTTCTATGGACCAATGGTTCTATGGACCGATGTTTCTGTGGACCGATGGTTCTATGGACTGATGGTTCAATGGACCGATGTTTCTATGGACCGATGTTTCTGTGGGCTGATGGTTCTATGGACCAATAGTTCAATGGACTGATGGTTCTATGGACCGATGGTTCTGTGGACCGATGGTTCTATGGACCGATGGTTCTGTGGACCGATGGTTCTATAGACCGATGGTTCGTTGGACTGATGGTTCTGTGGACCAATGGTTCTGTGGACCGATGGTTGTATGGACCGACGATTCTGTGGACCGACGTTTCTATGGACCGACGGTTCTGTGGACCGACGGTTCTATGGACCGATGGTTCTATGGACCGATGGTTCTATGGACGATGGTTCTATGGACCACATATAAATAACCACATATACTTCCATTTTGTTCCTGAATAATGCTGTCAAAACAATATTGCCTCCAAAACGAGAAGATGGACGATGGTTCTATGGACGATGGTTCTATGGACCAATGGTTCTATGGACCAATGGTTCTATGGACCAATGGTTCTATGGACCGATGTTTCTGTGGACCGATGGTTCTATGGACTGATGGTTCAATGGACCGATGTTTCTATGGACCGATGTTTCTGTGGGCTGATGGTTCTATGGACCAATAGTTCAATGGACTGATGGTTCTATGGACCGATGGTTCTGTGGACCGATGGTTCTATGGACCGATGGTTCTGTGGACCGATGGTTCTATAGACCGATGGTTCGTTGGACTGATGGTTCTGTGGACCAATGGTTCTGTGGACCGATGGTTGTATGGACCGACGATTCTGTGGACCGACGTTTCTATGGACCGACGGTTCTGTGGACCGACGGTTCTATGGACCGATGGTTCTATGGACCGATGGTTCTATGGACGATGGTTCTATGGACCACATATAAATAACCACATATACTTCCATTTTGTTCCTGAATAATGCTGTCAAAACAATATTGCCTCCAAAACGAGAAGATGGACGATGGTTCTATGGACGATGGTTCTATGGACCAATGGTTCTATGGACCAATGGTTCTATGGACCAATGGTTCTATGGACCGACGGTTCTGTGGACCGATGGTCATGAGCTTTGGATAAGATGGCAGGTGCTGAAATGAGTTTCCTCTGTCGAGGATTGAGAGGAACCAGATGAGGTGGCTTGGTCATCCGGTCAGGATGTCTCCTGTGTTAGAATCCCTTGAACCACCATGGTATTCATGGTAAAAAACAAGAAGAAATATGTCATGCATTTGATCTACGGCAAATCCAAACAGATTCCCTGTGTTGTTGTTGATATGGGCATGTTTTTCCGGAACACCAAAAATAGAACCGTGCTATGATCAAGCCAGTAGGCGCTTGCAGTGTTTCTGATGTGCACAGTTTCCACAGAGCATTGTCAGGAAGATCTCCCCAAAGAAGTCTTAAAATAGCTTTGAATCATGCATTATTACATTGCAGACCTTGCCTCCGCTGTCAAACCGCACTTGCTGCTGTGATTATTGTCTCCTTGTTTTCTCCAAGCGCACATCAGAAAATTCCCAGACCTCATTAACATACCTTTGGAGTTGAAATCATGAGACTCCCATCTGGATTTTTCTGTCTTTCAAAAGTAAAACGCAACTGGGAAAACCTTGGAAGATTTACACAACATGACACGATACGTGAATCCATGTTGTGATGTGGTGATGATTTCCCGGAAAACAGTCGATCCATTCCCGTTACGCTCCCGGAAGTTATGTCCGATCAATATTTTTAGCAATAATTGTTAGGTTATATTCTGATCCAGATACCATCCTGTGACACAAGCCGAGTTTAAGCCCCAAATATGGACAACACTAATGAACGACGATGTAAGAAGATCCATGAACAGATGGAATCGGGAGACACGGTGTACCTTTAAGCCTGGTTGTTAGGCTAGCGCTAGAAGCTAGTGTGCTAGAGAAGGTGTTTCTCCCAGTCCGAATCCAAGCTGTTTGACTGTTGTAATTCCTGGCTTAATGATTTACGATAACGGCCGATGGTTCTGTGGACCGATGGTTCTGTACACTGATGGTTCTGTGGGCGGATAGTTCTGTGGACGGATGGATCTATGGACCGATGGGTCTATGGACCGAAGGTTCTATGGTCCAATGGTTCTATGCACCAATGTTTCTGTGGGCCGATGGTTGTGTGGACCGATGGTTCTGTGGACCGATGGTTCTATGGACCGATGGTTCTGTACACCGATGGTTCTGTGGACGGATGGTTCTGTGGACGGATGGATCTATGGACGGATAGTCTATGGACTGATGGTTCTGTGGACCGATGGTTGTGTGGACCGATGGTTGTGTGGACCGATGGTTCTGTGGACCGATGGTTCTATGCGACCTGACCTTGGAATGTATGAGCCTGTGCTCAGCTCGCCGCTAGTTAGCCTTAAACCTGGTCGTTAGGCTAGCGCTAGAAGCTAGTGTGCTAGATAAGGTGTTTCTCCCGATGGTTCTATGGACTGATGGTTCTGAGGACTGATGGTTCTGTGGACCGATGGTTCTATGGACCGATGGTTCTGTACACCGATGGTTCTGTGGGCGGATGGTTCTGTGGACGGATGGATCTATGGACAGATGGATCTATGGACGGATGGTCTATGGACTGATGGTTCTATGCACCAATGGTTCTATGCACCAATGGTTCTATGCACCAATGGTTCTATGCACCAATGGTTCTATGCACCAATGGTTCTGTGGACCGATGGTTGTGTGGACCGATGGTTCTATGAGCCGATGGTTCTGTGGACCGACGGTTCTGTGGACCGATGGTTCTATGCGACCTGACCTTGGAATGTATGAGCCTGTGCTCAGCTCGCCGCTAGTTAGCCTTAAGCCTGGTCGTTAGGCTAGCGCTAGAAGCTAGTGTGCTAGATAAGGTGTTTCTCCCGATGGTTCTATGGACTGATGGTTCTGAGGACTGATGGTTCTGTGGACCGATGGTTCTGAGGACTGAAGGTTCTATGGGCCGATGGTTTTATGCACCAATGGTTCTGTGGACCGATGGTTCTATGCGACCTGACCTTGGACCTTGGAATGTATGAGCCTGTGCTCAGCTCGCCGCTAGTTAGCCTTAAGCCTGGTCGTTAGGCTAGCGCTAGAAGCTAGTGTGCTAGATAAGGTGTTTCTCCCGATGGTTCTATGGACTGATGGTTCTGAGGACTGATGGTTCTGTGGACCGATGGTTCTATGGACCGATGGTTCTGTACACCGATGGTTCTGTGGGCGGATGGTTCTGTGGACGGATGGATCTATGGACGGATGGATCTATGGACGGATGGTCTATGGACTGATGGTTCTATGCACCAATGGTTCTATGCACCAATGGTTCTATGCACCAATGGTTCTGTGGACCGATGGTTGTGTGGACCGATGGTTCTATGAGCCGATGGTTCTGTGGACCGACGGTTCTGTGGACCGATGGTTCTGTGGACTGATGGTTCTATGCGACCTGACCTTGGACCTTGGAATGTATGAGCCTGTGCTCAGCTCGCCGCTAGTTAGCCTTAAGCCTGGTCGTTAGGCTAGCGCTAGAAGCTAGTGTGCTAGATAAGGTGTTTCTCCCGATGGTTCTATGGACTGATGGTTCTGAGGACTGATGGTTCTGTGGACCGATGGTTCTGAGGACTGAAGGTTCTATGGGCCGATGGTTTTATGCACCAATGGTTCTGTGGACCGATGGTTCTATGCGACCTGACCTTGGACCTTGGAATGTATGAGCCTGTGCTCAGCTCGCCGCTAGTTAGCCTTAAGCCTGGTCGTTAGGCTAGCGCTAGAAGCTAGTGTGCTAGATAAGGTGTTTCTCCCGATGGTTCTATGGACTGATGGTTCTGAGGACTGATGGTTCTGTGGACCGATGGTTCTATGGACCGATGGTTCTGTACACCGATGGTTCTGTGGGCGGATGGTTCTGTGGACGGATGGATCTATGGACGGATGGATCTATGGACGGATGGTCTATGGACTGATGGTTCTATGCACCAATGGTTCTATGCACCAATGGTTCTATGCACCAATGGTTCTGTGGACCGATGGTTGTGTGGACCGATGGTTCTATGAGCTGATGGTTCTGTGGACCGACGGTTCTGTGGACTGATGGTTCTGTGGACCGATGGTTCTATGCGACCTGACCTTGGACCTTGGAATGTATGAGCCTGTGCTCAGCTCGCCGCTAGTTAGCCTTAAGCCTGGTCGTTAGGCTAGCGCTAGAAGCTAGTGTGCTAGATAAGGTGTTTCTCCCGATGGTTCTATGGACTGATGGTTCTGAGGACTGATGGTTCTGTGGACTGATGGTTCTGTGGACCGATGGTTCTGAGGACCGAAGGTTCTATGGGCCGATGGTTTTATGCACCAATGGTTCTGTGGACCGATGGTTCTATGTACCGATGGTTCTATGTGCTGATGGTTCTGTGGACCTATGGTTCTGTGGACCGATGGTTCTATGGACTGAAGGTTCTGTGGACCGATGATTCTATGGACAAGTTCTGTGGACCGATGTGTCTGTGGACTGATGATTCTGCGGACTGACGGTTCGGTCCTACGGACCGACGGTTCTATAGATCGATGAGTCTGTGGACCGATGGTTCTGTGGACCGATGGTTCTATGTGACCCGACCTTGGATGAGGATTGATGGAGGTGTTGCTTAACCCGCCAATGCTTCAGGAGGTTTAACGGTGACAGATTCACACGTTAAACCACTTGCAGATATCAAACCCGCAGTTCAATTGCATGCTGCGACTAGTGAGACTATGCTAGATAATACCGCAACGTCAAGCTAGTCTGAAGCTTCAAGAGACGCGCGCAAGGCATGCATATACGCCGATAAGGAGAATGTCCACCAAACATTGGACAGGACCGATAAACAAACCCAAAAAGGCCTCTTTGTGTCTGTTTGTGTTTTTGTTCTTGTGAAGAGCGGTGCTGCTCTGCTGCTGTCTGTACAATTAATCCTCGGCATGTCAGCTGGACGGTGGCGATACGGACGGCAATAATTAATTAATTAATTAATTAATTTTTATTTTTCTGCATAAAATAAGATGAAAAATAAATAAACAAATCAAAAATAAAGAAAATCAATCAGTAATAAATAAATATATTAATAATAATAAAACGGCAAATAATAAAAACCACATATAGTTGGTGGGTAGACAAATAATTTTTTTCATATTAAAATGAACAAAGCATTATTAGAGCCATGTAGACATGACAAAACACGACTATAGTCACATTTATACTTTTTTTTATTTACAACATATTGCGCAACTGCAGTGTCTTGAGACACATGCTAACTCGCAAACTAGAGAGCTAGCGACCTAAACGGTAGCCTTCAAGTTATTTCCTTTCAACTTAAATAGCCAAAAACTTACCACTTCCACACGGATAGGGAGGATAACTATTAACAGTTATTTAACCTTTAACATGAACATTAATCAAACGTAATCATTTTTTCCGGGTACATGATACCATACAGCATCCATATCAAACCTACGCGGGTCGCACTGACATTAAACTTTCATATCAAGGCAGGGGGGGCCTCAAACTAGACCCCTGATATACAGTAAATACCTGATATTTGTGGGGGTTACTATTACAGGCCATCTACCAATGGCAAGTATTCCAGAATATAATACACACACGGAAAACAATACTTGCATTTACTACCCACAAGGCATGCTGGGTAACTTCCTGTTAGGGCTGTTGGGCTTTCCAGCACGCCAAACGGGGTTGCACATTCGCGTGTGAAATGTGTATTTCGACACTGTGATACTGTTACATGGTTTGTTCCGCATGTGTGAGTGCACACAAACCGAGAAAAGATTCTGGCCTGAATTTTCAAAGTTAACCAAAAAAAAAAAAAAAAATGCCAACCTTGGTTAACATCCGCCCCGGTTAACACGTTTTTTTTTGGTTAACAACCAACACTATTGAGGGCTGCACGGTACATGTGAGTGTGAATGGTCGTTTGTCTATATGTGCCCCCTGTGATTGGCTGGCCACCCGCCTCTCGCCCGAAGACAGCTGGGATAGGCTCCAGCATACCCCTTGTGAGAAAAAAGTGGTAGAAAATGAATGAATGAATGGATTGACTGATGTGGATGAGATCGGGAGCTCGGTGAATTTGCTTATCGGTAACTTTCTTGGTGAACTTGTTAGTTTATTTGTCTTGACATGTATGCTCTTTTATGCTATTGTGTAGCCAAATAGCTGTTGATGCTAACACACCGGACACCTGCAGTATTTAAGTAGTATTTATGCAGTAATATATAACTGTAATATATATGCAAGATTTTTTTCACCTGTTTGCACGACGAATCACACGGGTTGAGGATGAAATCTTAAAGGTACTTGATTGCGCAATGCATTGTGGAAGTAGCTAATTGGCTAATCGATCTATTATGGATTATTATTATTATTATTATTATTGCAGCTCTAGTTGTACTATGTTTTTGAGAATAATCGATAACCAATTACAAGACCAGGGGTGGGCAAACTTTTTGACTCGCGGGCCGCATTGATAGGGGGGGGGGGGGGGGGGGGCAGACTATATATTTTACACGTAACAGTCCACCTGGTATTATTGTATCTGTAAAATTGTCATGCAATCTGCTATTATTATTTATTATTTTATATTTATATTTAAATATTTAAAAAATAATAAAATATTATAATAATTACAATAAAATTAAAATAATAATTATTATATTATTATTATGTAAAATATGCAAATATAACTATTATATATAATTAATATAATAATTAACATTAATATAATAATTATAATAATCTAATAATAATAATTATTATTATTATTATTATGTGCTTGTGTCCCTTTTTTCAGGAGCACTTTGTAAACAACAGACCATGTCAAAAAACGAAATTGATAAAACCATCAAAAGGTTGGCTCAGGCCATGATGCCAGGTTGTATGTTGAGTTTAAATGAAACACTTTGGAAAGATTGGGCGGGCCGTATTCAAACACTTGGCGGGCCGGATGTGGCCCCCGGGCCGTAGTTTGCCCACCCCTGCACAAGACGCTTTTATTTGTTTTGTTAGCAGCTCAGTTAGAAGTGAAACTGTACGTTGGCTTACACGGAGTCAGGTTGTAACATGTTTATACAATGTTAGAGTATTTAGGAGTTTACTCTTCAAAAGGCTTAAATTTGAATGCTGGATGTTTGTCGTCCTGAAGGCGTTATTTGATGACCGGCTCAGATCATTCAGACTGTGATGAAAAACAGCCAGTTGCTATGGAAACCGTCAAGGGTTTTTTAGAGTTGTGGCGGTGGTGGCGAGAGACGGACATTGGCACCGAACTGGTACTCTGTACGGTACAACTCTCCCTTGTTGCCGTCTCCAAAGCGAGTGGGAGGCTTTAAGGAGAACAAATGTTGAATCTCAATGAGACAGCTGAGGAGAAACTCATTTTCCGACCGACTCTCTCTTAGGGTTCTTGAATAATACATTCATAACCAAATGCAGTGTTTAACTAAAACTTCCATGGGCCTGTATTAAAAATCATAGAGTTGATTTTTTTCAAATCTATTTTGCATAATTAGCCAAGCCACATATGAATCTTTATATGTGCTAGTAATGTTTAAAATGATCAAAAATACAAACAAAAAAAATACAATAATATAATATATGGGCTGCACGGTGGTCGAGTGGTTAGCGTGCAGACATCACAGCTAGGAGACTAGGGTTCAATTCCACCTTTGGCATGTTCTCCACTGTGCATGAGTGGGTACTCCGGTTTCCTCCCAACATTCCAAAAACATGCTAGGTTAATTAGCGACTCCAAATTGTTTCATAGGTATGACAAAGTTGTAAGCCACAAATCTACCACTTCCACACGGAATGGGAGGGGAAACTTTTTCAGTCTGCATTCATTGACTGTGCATTCATTGTTATTATGTAATAACAAGGGATGTCTCATCTGCATGCTACTGACCTCACAGCTAGGAGACCAGGGTTCGATTCCACCCTCGGCTATCTCTGTGTGGAGTTTGCATGTTCTCCACCGTGCATGAGTGGGTTTTCTCCGGGTACTCCGGTTTCCTCCCAACATTCCAAAAACATGCTAGGTTAATTAGCGACTCCAAATTGTTTCATAGGTATGACAAAGTTGTAAGCCACAAATCTACCACTTCCACACGGAATGGGAGGAGAAACTTTTTCAGTCTGCATTCATTGACTGTGCATTCATTGTTATTATGTAATAACAAGGGATGTCTCCTCTGCATGCTACTGACCTCACAGCTAGGAGACCAGGGTTCGATTCCACCCTCGGCCATCTCTGTGTGGAGTTTGCATGTTCTCCACCGTGCATGAGTGGGTTTTCTCCGGGTAATCCGGTTTCCTCCCACATTCCAAAAACATGCTAGGTTAATTAGCGACTCCAAATTGTCCATAGGTATGAATGTGAGTGTGAATGGTTGTTTGTCTATATGTGCCCTGTGATTGGCCCTGCCTCTCGCCCAAAAGACGTTACCCTCGTGAGGAAAAAGCAGTAGAAAATGAATATACGTATATATATATATATATATATATATATATATATATATATACTCCATATATCCATCAGGATGACCAGGATGGATAGGATCATGAAGGAGTACATCACGTGTATATATATTCATTCATTTATTTTCTACCGTTTATTCTCACGAGGTTCGTGGGGGTGCTGGAGCCTATCCCAGCTGTCTTCAGGCGAGAGGCGGGGTACACCCTGGACTGGTGGCCAGCCAATCACAGGGCACATATAGACAAACAACCATTCACACTCACATTCATACCTTATGGACAATTTGGAGTCGCTAATTAACCTAGCATGTTTTTGGAATGTGGGAGGAAACCGGAGTACCCGGAGAAAACCCACGCAGAGATGGCCGAGGGTGGAATTGAACCCTGGTCTCCTAGCTGTGAGGTCTCCGCGCTAACCACTTGACCGCCGTGCCGCCCGAATATTTACATATTTAAATAAAAAACTAATAATCAATTACCAAAATAGTTAATAGTTCATGAATTGGGTAATTGATTAACCATTGATTAATTCTTCACCCAACCCATTCCCAGTCAACGTTATCTTTTTACTTTTTGAGTCATGACAGTTTTGTCCGATAAAGACTCGTATGCTAATGGTACCTCGGATGGCCCCCCATCACCAAAGACAAATATGACAGGTGATTGTTTCCACATCTCGCCTCCTCCGTCCTCCTTCTTGTTTGAATACAGACCATCCCATCCGCCGCTGTGACCACAGGTCATACCTTTCAATTTCAAGGCGGGAGACATTAGCATCCCCCCCCCCCCCCACACGCTCACCCTGACAGCCATCTGCTGCTTCCCCAGGCTGCCAAACCAGGGGAGTGTCTAAGGATAATTTCAAGCATTTTGTGGCAGACACAAATAGGTTTGTCCGAGATGATAGCTTGACTCAAGTGTTCCCCGATCGCCGCTCAAAGCAGACAATTGGGATTCTGCAGGCAGGCTCGTATCGGGGCTGTTAGTTATGGCCCAGCGTGGATGTGACATCCATTTTTAGCTTTTTTGTACCGGTAAAAACACCAGCGTCCGGTGCCTACATTTCAGCCCTATTCTGTGGGGAGGAAAATAATACTGAATTATTATTGGAGCCCTCTAGACAAGAAATAACACCCCTATAGTCACATCATACTCCTATTACCCAATATAGTTGACATAATAAAAGAAATAAGACATACAGCACCTATTTACAACCTTATCAATACATTATTAGAGCTCTCTAGACATGAAATAGCATCCCTATAGTCACCATCATACTCCTATTACCCAATATAGTTGACATAATAAAAGAAATAAGACATACAGCACCTATTTACAACCTTCTAAATACATTATTAGAGTCCTCTAGACAAGAAATAACACCCCTATAGTCACCATCATACTCCTATTACCCAATACAGTTGACGTAATAAGACATACAGCACCTATTTACAACCTTCTAAATACATTATTAGAGTCCTCTAGACAAGAAATAACACCCCTATAGTCACCATCATACTCCTATTACCCAATATAGTTGACGTAATAAGAGAAATAAGACATACAGCGCCTATTTATAACCTTCTAAATACATTATTGGAGCCCCCTAGACAAGAAATAACACCCCTATAGTCACCATCATACTCCTATTACCCAATATAGTTGACATAATAAAAGAAATAAGACATACAGCGCCTATTTATAACCTTCTAAATACATTATTGGAGCCCTCTAGACAAGAAATAACACCCCTATAGTCACATCATACTCCTATTACCCAATATAGTTGACATAATAAGAGAAATAAAACATACAGCACCTATTTACAACCTTCTAAATGCATTATTAGAGCCCTCTAGACATGAAATAACACCCCTATAGTCACCATCATATTCCTATTACCCAATATAGTTGACGTAATAAGAGAAATAAGACATACAGCGCCTATTTATAACCTTCTAAATACATTATTGGAGCCCTCTAGACAAGAAATAACACCCCTATATTCACATCATACTCCTATTACCCAATATAGTTGACATAATAAGAGAAATAAGACATACAGTGCCTATTTATTTTATCTTCTAAATACATTATTAGAGCCCTCTAGACAAGAAATAACACCCCTATAGTCACATCATACTCCTATTACCCAATATAGTTGACATAATAAGAGAAATAAGACATACAGCACCTATTTATAACCTTCTAAATACATTATTAGAGCCCTCTAGACATGAAATAGCACCCCTATAGTCACCATCATACTCTTATTACCCAATATAGTTGACGTAGTAAGAGAAATAAGACATACAGCACCTATTTATAACCTTCTAAATACATTATTGGAGCCCTCTGGACAAGAAATAACACCCCTATATTCACATCATACTCCTATTACCCAATATAGTTGACATAATAAGAGAAATAAGACATACAGTGCCTATTTATTTTATCTTCTAAATACATTATTAGAGCCCTCTAGACAAGAAATAACACCCCTATAGTCACATCATACTCCTATTACCCAATATAGTTGACATAATAAGAGAAATAAGACATACAGCACCTATTTATAACCTTCTAAATACATTATTAGAGCCCTCTAGACATGAAATAGCACCCCTATAGTCACCATCATACTCTTATTACCCAATATAGTTGACGTAGTAAGAGAAATAAGACATACAGCACCTATTTATAACCTTCTAAATACATTATTAGAGCCCTCTAGACATGAAATAGCACCCCTATAGTCACCATCATACTCCTATTACCCAATATAGTTGACATAATAACAGAAATAAGACATACAGCACCTATTTATAACCTTCTAAATACATTATTAGAGCCCTCTAGACATGAAATAACACCCCTATGGTATATTGTAGGTGAAAAATAATGCAAAATTATTTTTTTTTTTTGATTTTTTGTTTTTCGTTTTGTTTGCTGATACGTGTGAAACATAAATATAACTCTAGCTTGATGTACATTTGCTAACATGTAGCATTTATATTTGCACCAGGTGAAACGCGAGCACATGAAAACACGTCAAGCGCCTCAATATCTGGAGATGGGGGACTGTTAATGTGAGCGTTAGCGTCTGCTCAGGGAGATGCCGACAAGGAGGCGTTTCAGGAAGCTGATGTTGGAATATAATATGGAGAAATAGGGCGGGTGGAGTCAGTGAGGTGCATGCTGTGGAGCAGCCGGTGGGGGAAGGGAGGAGCAGCGAGAGACCGGCAGGCAGGAAGGCAGGAAGAGAACACTGGGCCGTTGTTAACGCCACTGCCATTGTATGTATGTACGTACACCGCATCTGGTTTCGGGGACCTCAGGTAAGAGGTTCCTTTGCTTTACGTTGCCTTGATTTTGACAAGAGGGGCGTTCAGGAGCGTTTGTTAATTGGAAAATGATTGCTGTTTGAATCAGAATATTTCATGCTATGCTGATCCCTGTGATCCGTAATTACCGAGCTTGGTCTTCATCCTGGCACTTTGGAGCGACACGGCAGGCCTCGTCAATATTAGCTATTTTTTTGAGTGGTCTTCTTCTTAATAGCTAATTACCGTAATCATTACTGGTGATTGAAATTGTAATTTGGTATTCGCAAAATATGGATGGTGCAGACACAACAGATGACACAGCGAATAAGGGTGTGCCTGATGCAAAAATCAAACTCCACAATGAGTGATGGGTAGCAATGCTAAAACCCATGCTTTGATTTGATGAATACATCCTGACCCTGTTTGACAACTTCCACAATAGGCTTGTTGTGTGGCATCTCCTCCTCTCTTTGACTGATTTAAACTATCACTCTAAGGTTTGACCCCCTTTTGACTATTTAGTATTGAACTATCCGGGCCACCAAGGGAGAGCTTCACTAGACATGAAATAACACCCCTATAGTCACCATCATACTCCTATTACCCAATATATTTGACGTAATAAGACATACAGCACCTATTTATAACCTTCTAAATACATTATTAGAGCCCTCTAGACAAGACATAACACCCCTA